>NC_052352.1:50056649-50303484 GCF_009727055.1 Benincasa hispida | reverse complement strand
CTAAATATTATAAGCATGAAAGATATAGAATAGGCAGACAAAGAATTTAAGCTTGCATGAGAGATAAGGTTTTTTTTTTTTTTTTTTTTTAACGGCTCAAAATCATGATTGTTTTATCTAAACATTATCTTGAACAAACAAAAGAATAAGGGGAATGTATCATCAATTGACATAATAACGAGTAGAGGCATTAACACAATTATTTATACATATATTATTACCTTTAAAATATGTTTTTTTATTACTTATAACACAATTACTTATATATATATTTATTTTAATTTTATTTAATTTTAATATTTTTTTATAATTTATTTTTCAACAATTCTTAAAAGTAGTTTCTTTGCATTTTAAAAAGAAAATTTTCACTATTTAAATTGAAATTGAATTGTTAATCTTAATTCAATATATGAAAAAATTAAATAAGTATTTTACATATTTATGTTGTACTTCTTTTAGAACAAAATTTTAAACAAATGACCGGATTAACTCGAACCAACCCAACCCAAATATTTCATAGTTGGGTTGGGTTCGATTCATTTTTTAACCAGGGTTATTTGAGTTGAAAAAATTTATAACCCGAACAATTGGATTGGGTCTAAAAAGTCTTTCAACCCAACCTAGTCCAACCCATGAATACCCTTAATTGCTATTACCACAAATCCTGTCCAACGTGGTAGAAAAAAAAACACGTCAAAGTCAAATATCATTTAATGAGGGAAGTAGAGAAAGAAGGTGAAACCGAGCTTATTTTTTTTGTAGTTCTGAATAACAACTTATCAACTTTCTCACAAAAGTCTTACCGCATAGACGATTTGTGCATCTACACCAGAAACTTGGCGTGATAAAGAAAAATCTCAAGAACGGGTGTTGAGTTATGAATTGTTCTTTATCACATTTAATTTCTACATTTAGTGTTTGAAGTTTATTTGTTTTATTATTAGATTTAATTTTTAGTTTTTTTTGTTTCTTAAAAATTTAATTTTAATTTATATAAATTTATGTTAGGAAAATTATTTCAAATGGTAAAACTATTGAAAATATTTACGAGATATAGCAAAATTTTAGAACTACCAATGATAGACGTTGATAGACATTGATAGTCTTTTATCAGTATTTATCAATGTCACTTATAGACATTAATAGAAGTCTATTAGTGTCTATCAACATTTATTATTGATAGTTCTAAAATTTTGTTATATTTTATAAATATTTTGGTTCATTTTTCTATATTTAAAAACAACCCTTTATATTATATGGTGCTTTTAATTTTGTAACTTAGGTTTATAAATTTAGCTCACATTTGTACCTATATAAGGGTGATATCCCATGTAAAGTTTGTATCACTAAGCCTACTTCCACCTATGATTTTCTTTATGTTACTTTCGTTCAAACCATTTCTTTATATCCGTGAGTGTGTAAGCCAACTTACATACACCTTGATTATTCTAACCATATTTTTATAGTTCAACCAAATTTTGATGAAAAAAATGTGGATACTTTCGGAACTCATGGTTGTGCAACCCAATCCAATAAAAAAAAAAAATCAATCAAAAATATAAAATATATATAAAAAAAAATTAGAAAATATTTACTAAAAAAGAAAAAAGTATCGTAGAGTGTAGGATGTACCTTAGTATTTTAGGAGGGTTGTACAAAGCTAGTGGACTGCAGGTAGCACTTCATTATTTTTAAGAAGAAAATAGGTTATAAATTTTAATTCAAATGAAACGATCATCGATTCCAAAATCATAAAACTAAAAATGTAAGAGATATCAAAGAAGATCTTAATAATTCGCGCACGTTCAAACATCACCGGATCAGAGTCTTGAAGACCCAAAGTTTTTTAAAAAGATTGTGTGTTCTTCTTCCTTCTTTGAGCCAGCTCTATTTTATCCATTGTCTTTTTAAGAAAGGTAAATGAAGGATATCACAGCTTGAAACTAGTAAGTATTAAAAATAGACATTTAATTATAAAAGGAAAAGAAATGGAAAGGGAGAGATTTGGTTTGATAGGATTTGGATTTGGATTGAGCTGTGGGAAACAAAATCAAAGGCATTTGTTTGTTGCCTCTTCATCTTCCAACATAATATTCATCTCTCAAACATTTGAGAACCAACACTGCACTTTCGCCCATCCTCTCCAAATTCTAAAATTTAATTATTTTTTGTGAGAGAGGAAACAAACAAAACATTGGTCTTTGATGCCATATGCTCGCTCTTACTTAACGAGTGTGTTTGAAGTACATTTTTAAGTATTTAATTTAAAAAATAAGTCATTTTAAAAGAATTTGGAGTGTTTAACCACCACTATTTTAATCGACTTTTATCAAAAGTATCTAATTAAAAATTTTTAAAAAATATATTTTTCTTAAATCAATATAAATGAATCTTTACACTTCCATCTTCCTCACAATACATCTCATTATTTTACACCAACAATATATATATATATGCCTCTTGTGTATATATGCAATGTACGGAAGTTTGGTACATTATTGCCAGCAGCTATGACAACCTTTTTCATTCCAAGGGAAGAAGCATTGCATCTTCATTAATGGCTATTTTCAAGATGTGGTGCTTTTTATCATCAACTGTATATACAATTAAAAAGAAAAATACAACTCAAGTATATATATGTTTGTGTTTATCATTTGGACAATGTAATTATACTACACTATTCAATTTGTACACATCTCTAATAACCATAAATTTAGGTGAAAGTCATTTGTTGTTTTTATCCCAATTTCTTATGATAATTTTCATCTTTTTTAAGTAAAAAAAAAAAATTGAATTCGTAGCAAAATTCTGAAAAACAAAAACAAATATGAAGAAAGTTACCTTTTTAAGTTTTAAAATTTTGACTTGGTTTTTTAAAACATTGGATAATAATGCAAAAATTTGAGAGGGGAAAGAAGTGTTTATATGTTTAATTTTCAAAAACTAAAAATTAATAACATCAAAATCCCATTTGGTAACCATTTTGATTTTTATTTTTGGATTTTGAAAATTAAGCCTGTTTACTTTCATTTTATTACAATGGTTTGTATCTATCTTCAGTAGAAGAGTTGCATTCGTAGTTAAATTCCAAAAATTAAAACAAGATTTTGAAAGCTACTTTTTTTAGTTTTCAAATTTTGGTTTGATTTTTAAATCGTTGGTAAAAAGTATATAAAAGAGGAAGAAAAGAAATTTGGAGGTGAAAGTAGTGTCTATAGACTTAATTGTCAAAAACAAAAATAAAAGAAAATGTTACAAAACGGGGTCCAAATAATTATCAAATGAGGCTTTACCTTTAAATACTACTTCCCTCTTAATTTTCTTTGTTTTATTGTACTTTCTAATAATATATTCAAAATTTATATTGAGTTTTAAAAACTAAAAATTAAATTCTAAAATTTTTTTGTAGAATTATTGGCTAAGAATTTAGATGTTTATTAAAAAAGTTTTAAAAAGGTTAAAAATAAATGGGATATAAAACAAACACAAGAATTAAAAAAAAAAAAAAAAAAAAAAAAACAATTTTTGTTGTTGATTAAAAGTGTGTTTGGAATACATTTCCAATTGTTTAATTTAAAAAATAAGTTATTTCGAAAGAAATTGGAATGTTTGGCAACTACTGAAAATATCTTTTTAAGTATATTTTGATAAGTTTTTATCAAAAATGAATAAAATGAGTTTTTTTAGAAACATTTTTTGTAAGTAAATTCAAACGGGCTTAAGATTTCAATTATTTTAGTGAGAATTTAGAGGGTTGACGAGAAAAATATCAAAATTTAAAGTTTTATTTAGAAAAATGGCAAAAAAGTTTCAAAATTATAAAAATAGCAAAACGAATTTATTAATAGAAAATACTAATCAGTAAATGACAAAACTATCCTAAAAAAACAATAAAATTATGTACAAATGAGAATGCAAAAATACACTCCTTCAAAAATAACTCGAATAGTATAAATGTGTTCAACCTATACATTCTAGAACCACAAATACACAATATCTAAACATTCCAGAAGCAAAAATTAAAAATCACCCAATATGGTCCTTAAAGCTTTTGGCTACCTATAGAACGTGTGTATGCAAGGGAGGATGACAACCAAGCAATGGAGGTCATTAGAAACTTATGGATGTCCATAATGATGACTTTTTCCAAGGTGAGAATAAGCAAAGTTGAGGTACCAGTGAAGCTGTTGTTGGTATGTGAGTATTTGAAGGAATTGTAACTTCAAAACGATGTGACTATTGAAAATATGATTACTTTTGATACCAAACCAATTGTAGGAAATTCTATCATCTTCATTCCATGTGACCATTTTGCTCCTAGGATCTTGAAAGCTAAATTTAAACACTATCAATCCTAGAACGTCATTGTTGAAAACGATGTTCAAAGTAGAAACAAAAGCAAGAAACATGTGTGCGAGCGAAAAAGGTCAAAACCTGGTGAGAGTGGTTGTCAAAAGCTAGCCAAGACGATGAAATTCAAGAAAAGGTTGTTGAACCAACCATTGCAGACATGAAATTGAGAAGGAGAAAAAGAGATTTTGGGGAGCGACTAAGTGAAGAAGATGGGACTTAGGGTTTTTTGTTATCTTATAATAATAATAATAATAAACTTTTATATATATATATATAAACATGCGCATATTTCAAATATTTAAAGTTTAATTTCCATTTATATATTTCTTTTTAAGTACAATAAGCCATTTTTATGTGTTTCTATATGAAAAATTGAAAACATCGAAAATATGAAAAAAAAATGATCAGATTAATTTGATAGCAACATGTATAAAAAAATGAAAAAATAGTTAGATACAATTAAATTTGTAATAAATATTTAAACAAATTGAAAGTTAATTAGATAAATCAAATTTGGTAATAAAAGATAAATTCAAATATAAATTGGAGAGAAAAACTAGGAAGTTTTTATTTATTGTGATTAATTGGATAAGTAGTTAGATAAAATCTAATTTGATACTAAAATATGAATTTAAATATAATCCAGGGGAGAAAATCAAGAAAGAGGCTCGTTTATTTACAATTACATTGTATTCATAATTTCATTTTCATTTAAGCTTCAACAATTATACTCTATTTATAACTTCATCAACCACAAAACCTACAAACGAAGGCTAACTCGTTGTAGAGCATAGAAAAAAATAATAATATAATAAAATGATAATGAATAAAAGGTGGTTAAAAAATACGAAAAAATGATAAAATTTGAATGAAATATTCAATTTGATTGATGATAATATGTATAAAATACTAAGTAAAATCCTAATTAGAATAAAAGAATTTAATCCAAATTTAAAATAACAAAAAATAATAAAATAATGTAAAATCTAAAGATATATAATAAATTAAAATCAAAATGGTGATAAATAAATTAAAGATTGATTAATTCTGAATATTTTTTAAAAGTGGTTAAATCAAATAAAAACATATATGAAACCCCCAATTCAAAGTTTAAAATGGGAGAAAAATCCGGTATTTTTATCTCTTGAATCCGTTAGGTTGAAGTCTCATAGTCGATGATTCCATTTACATTGTATTTCTATTGAGAATTGATACATAGTCTCATAACAAATGATTCAATTTACACTATTTTTATTAAGAATTTATACACGGTATAACAATTACACAGTACTCGAAAAAACTGTTAATCGACCATATCAGGAGTAATTTGAGGATTAAAAAATATATGTTATGTGCGCAACACGCTTTTGCCAAAAATCTAATTATTTTTGTTTTTTTTTTGACAAAAATCAAAAGACAACCCCTGAATTCGCTTTTTCCTCCCATTTCTCGAATTTAAAATAAGGATGGTTAGCAACCAAACTCAAAGTTGGTCCAAATTGCAATGGGTATACCTTCTTGTTTAAATGTTTTGTTCTTAAAATAATAAACATATTTTTATATCTTACATCTTTTCAAAAATTGTTGAAATAATAAATATGATTGCATTACATTTAAAATTGATTTCATTCATTACAAAATTTGCAATGGACAGAAACTACCAAATGTCCCTTTTATTAGTCAAAAGTAACATCATCCCAATATGAAAAAGTTACCCATAGTTGAATTTGAGAAGAAAAAAAGAAAGTAAAAATAACAGAGTAGCTTTTATATGTTTTCTATCAAGATAATAATTTAAAACCTTAGTCAAAATTAAAATTTTTCAATGTGACATATCAAACTAATGTTCAACATCCACAGACAACTCACATTGTTTTAACTTGGAGGTCAAGTTCTTGATGGGATTGATTCCATCAGCTTTTTTTGTGAATGAAATTTCCTTACAATTTCACAAAAGCCAAGCAAGAACACTTTCTTGCATGTTCTGACATTTTTCCTTTTATATATATATTTTTTTAAAAAAAGGCATGTGACTTCAATTTATTAACAAAAGAACATCATAATTAGTTTAATTAATTAAGGTGTAAAATCATAGTGTCAGCCACCTGATTGGGCCTTATTCAAGAAACACAAATATATAAATAAATAAATAACTCTGTTTCAACAAAGAGAGCCTTCAGGAATCTCATTTCTTCTTTATTTATTTAGTTAGTTTGAAATTGCTATTCCCAAGTCTATATTGTTTTTGCACATTAATGATGTAAGTGTGATCGATAATTAGAGTTACATTGAAAATAATTTAATATATAATTAAGAAGATAAAATATTAATTACTATCTCAAATGTTGATGATTTGGTTCCTTACTTCATGTTTATTGGACTTCGAGGAATCAAATTATTCTTGATTAATTTTTTTCTACGTTTGTGTCTACCAAAATAAATGTTCGAATTTTTATATTTCTTATAGAGAAGTTGTATGCGGATTAGGAAGATTTCAAAAAAATAAAAAGAGAAAAAGTACATCCTACCATAATTTAAATGATTTCTTTTATAATTTTTTTAATTATTTTTTTTTTAATTTTGAGATCTACAAATAGTGTCCTTCCATTCTATTGTTTCAAATGAAATAGCTGAACTTAGTTCACCATAATTGACATGTACTCTTTTTCTTAAAGTCGGATATTCAAATTTTCATACCCTACTTGTTATATCAAAAATAATGAAATTGATAGAAATAATGTATTCAGTATATGCATTACTCTCTCTAATTAAAAAAATTTAAAACTTTAATAAAATATTATAATAACAAATGTTAATACTATAGGATTAAAAAAAAAAGATTTGAATTGTAAATTATGCAAAAATATGGAAGGGTTTTAGATTCAAATTATCTCTATATTGATTTCAACATTTCTATAAGATACCCTTTTTCTTGGAATTGTATTTTTGTAACAATTATGTGTAATCCATCTCATTCTATTTTAAATATTATTGGCTCCAAATAAGAAAGAAAGAAATTTGAGCAATTACAAAATATTTTTTAAATTCTTTGACTCTCTTCCCAATGTGAAAACCAAAATAGCTAATGGTATTTCATATTTACCTATGAAACTGGGTTTCCTAGAACTTTTCCATTCAAGTAGGAAGAGTGCTAAATATAATATTAAATACAGCTGCCTCTAATTACTTAGAATTAATTCCATTATTTATTTCATTAAATATTTTTTTTAGTACCACTTAGTATTAATTACTTAGTATTAATTCCATTATTTAACCATTAGATAAATAGATTATAAGCATTAAATTAATACTCAGGAAACCACAGTGAGAAACTAACACAAAGACTAAATGATATATATATATATATATGGTCAAATATCATAGAGCTTTATTCTATATATATCTTCAATGCAACTTATGAAACTTCTGGGAAATTTTGAATTTCTAGTATTAGAAAATAATATTTTCAATTCCAATTTATTTTTCACATGTGAATTTGTTTTTCCATGTTACAAAATTTGTTTGATTTTATAAGCCATGTGTACTTGAGCTTCATAACTTCTCATTTGAATTTAGGTGGTTCTAGAAAATACAAATAAAATGGTCCAAAATACAAATAAAATGGTCCTTACTCCTTACACATAAGTCTAAGAAGAATATTTATGACCTAATTCGGATTTTATTTTATGTATTTAGATACTCTGAATTTAATAAGTATGTGTTTAGCAGACAATTTGAATTATATTTTTGAAAACTACTTTTGTATTTATCATCCAAATATTGTAAATTTTTTAAAATAGCATTTTAATGTTTTCATTGTATCCTGATTTTAAATTTTAAATTTTAAATTTTAAAAGGCAAAATTATATTAAATAAAGATAAAACTATTTAGAAAAGCACTCTGTCATATTATAAACTCATTTTTTTTTTAAATTAAATAATGTATTATGTAATGTAATATAAATTATATAATATTATAAAATAATAATGTTACTATCTTTTTAACATAAAAAATGTTCATAAATAAATTATAGTTTATTGTCAAATTATATTGTGTGAGTAACTACAACTAGTTTTATGATTTATAAATATAGTATCAAACACATTTTAAACAATGGTTTAAATTGGAATTCAATTTTTGAATTTGCTACCAAATATATATTTAAAAACATGATACGCAATCTTATTTTCATTAGATCTCTTATTTTTAAATTTTTGTTTTTCTTACCCAACGGACCCTTAGATCTTATGCTAGACTCTCCTATGTGTAAAATGTAACTTAATGTTTGGATCCCTATCGTAATGAGGAAAAAAAAATCATAAGTTGATTAAATAGCCACAAAATCTTGAAGTTTCAAGAGACCAATTAGAAACATTTAAATTACATAGATACAATAGATACATCATTATGTTACAATATTACGGGTTCTTGTTCTATTTTTGATCTTTTATACTTTTAAATATTTTGGTACTTTTAATAAAGTTAATTTTTTCAAAAAAAAAAAATACTAGTCTCTTCAACTAGGGATATTCGTGGATTGGAATGAGTTGGTGAAAAGACCTCTTAAACCCAACCTAATCATTCGGGTCGTTTATTTCTTCAACTAAAATAATCTCTTATTAAAAAACTAACTAAACTCAACCCAACCATAAAACATTCGGATTGGATTGGGTTGGGTTACTCGAGTCATTTATTTTAATTGTTATTCTATAAAGAAGTAAAGTGTTAATGCATAAAAATTTGGTTTAACTATTTTCATATATTGAATTAAGATTAAAAACTCAATTTCAATTTAATATAATAAAAATTGTCTTTTGAAAGTGGTGTAGAAAGAATTTTTAGGAGTTGTTGGAAAATGAATTATCTAGAAAAATAATGAAATTGAATAAAAATAAAATAAATATATGTATATATAATTATGTCATAACTAAAAAAAATATACATGTTAAAGTTAATAATAAGTTCGGGTTAGTTCGGATTATTTTAGGTGAACCCATGAACCAACCCAAGCCATAAAATTTCCATTTATCTGAACCCAATTCAACTCAAGTCATCGAATTTGTTTAACACCCCACCTTCAACATTCCTTTCCGTTTGAAAACAAATTCATATTGTGCCTTTTTATTGAATGAAATTTATTACTACTATTTTGCAAATTAAGACTATATCTATGACTCCGTAATCAAAATTGCTACAATCGTAATGAATTTTTTTATTATTCATAATTCACATAATATTGTTGGTTACTTTTTGAAATGTATTTAAATGGACCCACTTTTCATATTACGATCAAAGTATACCTGGCCTAACTTCAAGTTCAAACTAATCGCAAGGAAAAAATCTGAGATTTATATTAACAATATAATAACTAAAATTTAACCAAATTTGACCGTACAATAGATGAAAATGGAATGAATCTCGAGGAACATGAACCAAAACTATTTTTTAACCTAGTTAAAAGCCATAAACCTATAATTGACCATACATCCAAATGCAAGCTTTTGTTTTGCATTCAAACAATTGGCAGGATTAATAATCAAATCATCGACTTTGAGTATAATTGAGCATACCTTCAAATGGAAGATTTTTTTTTTTTCATTCAAATAATCGGTGGAATTAATAATCAAACCATCGAATTTTGAGATGTTAATTAGCGTCATATTGATTATGGAGTTATGATCCTTCCAAGCTCAAAACCCAAATGAGTATAAAGATGGCATAAATTCAAAGCAAGTGGAAGATTTAGTTAGGGTTTTTCACCAAACCTAAGAAAACGCGGTTGAGATTGAGTAAGAGCTAGAAATCCATCCATAAGCCTTTAAGCCAGTGAAGCAACAGCTGTTTTGTTTTACTTTGCCAATTCCCCTTTTGTTCTTATTTGATTTCAGAACCAGCAGCTCCACCACACACACACACACTTCAGTTTAATTTCTCTATCTCTTTTTCTTTTTCTTCTTTTCTTTTTTGTTTCTTTTTAATTTGTTTTGTTTTGTTTTCTCTCTCTCTTACACACCCAAAAAGTACTAAAAACTGCAAGATCCTGGAACCTGCCTCTCCATCCACAGCATCCTTAATTTGTCTCTCTTTTTTCTTGCAATAATTAATCACCCACACTACCCATTTTAATTATCTTTTTTTCCCTATGGGACCTTTCCAAACAATAGTAGATCTATGTCTTGTGTAATAGTAGATTTATCCCATCTTAAAATATTTTAGTTTAATTTTCATTTTTTCCTTTATTAATACTAACATATTAATACGATCATGCGATTCCAAGTGTTATAACTTAGGTAGAGATAACGGCTTGGCAAAGTGTATGTTAGACTAAAAAATAATATAGCAAATATCATTTAAAGTAAAGCTTAATTAGAACTTAAATATTCATTTTGAAATTTTTGGAATCAATAAGAAATAGACTTATAAGTTCAAAGTTTTGAAATAAGAATGAAAATGTAAACGAAGATCAATGGTTGTACATACTTTATAGTTTATACTGGGTATATCGGTTATAAATTTTTATTAATGATATATAAATAGATTAGTTTTTTCTATAATTTACGTTAAGTTAACAATTAATTATACACTTTATCGTTATATCAAAGTGGTACATTAGTAATATACTTAGTATATATATATATATATATATATATATATATATATATTTATATTATCTGAAACATATGCATATATTACTCAATTAATGAATGTATTACTTATAGCTGCTTTAAAGGTTGTATGTTCGAATCTTCCATCCTTGTTAAATGATATATTTATTAATGTTTTGAAATTAAATTGAGAAAAAATCTCATATTTACTCGTTACAATTTTCTATTAAATTTTAGATTAAATTATTAAAAAGAAAACTTACCATTGAACTTTGTTTAAAAAATACTCATATACTTTCAAGAGTTGCAATATTTCTCCTAAGTTTTAAAAAATTAGAGTTATAAGTTTTTTAGAATTTTGGACCGATGATATTGAGACATGAAATGGTAGTGTGACAGTCAGTGACCTAAAACAAAATTTGAATCCAAGTCTCGATTTCTATTTAAAATTTCAAAAGATTTCTAATCTATCATTTTATGGAAGTTGAGGAATAATATTACAACGTTTGAAAATATAAAAATATTTTTTAAACAAATGACGAAGTTGAAACTCGAGTATATTTATAATAATAATTTAGCGTAGTTTTATTTTAATAGATATTTTCCCCTCAAAATTACTTAATTTCCTTCCAAGTCATCTCCCAAAATTTCCCTTTCCTTTTAAAGAAACAGAACAAAAGAATAATCCTCACCATATAAACGTAATTATAACTATAAGTTTGAGGACGAAGTTTGACTTCTTCAATAATAAAGAGTTCTGTATAACTTTTCTTTATCTCTTGGTTTTTTTCAGGACCCAAACGTCATTTTAACTTTGACGAATTTTAGATTTTCAAATCTGTATTTATATTTATTTAATCTAAAAAATATCTGTCACCCATATCGATTTGCGTGTGTTTGTAAATCAAACCATTTACACTAAAAATTAAACATAATTCACTTAGGAATCTAAGTGAAATAATCAAACCCACAATTATTATATATAAACCCCAAAAATCTAGCCCTTCTCTCTCTATAAATACACCACTCGTTTCATTTCTCCTTCCCTCAATATTTACAGTACTCATTTCTCCATTTTCAAGCATTATTGGTTCACAAACAAGCTTTATTTTACTTTATATTTTTTTTTATCTGATCAACATGGTGAAGAAGGAATTAGCAAATGATGACAATCATTCAACGACACTTCCAACAAGTAAAAAAAAATACAAGGGAGTAAGAATGAGAAGCTGGGGCTCATGGGTTTCTGAAATTAGAGCTCCCAATCAAAAGACAAGAATATGGTTAGGTTCATATTCTACGGCGGAGGCCGCTGCGAGGGCTTACGACGCGGCCCTCTTGTGTCTTAAAGGCTCCTCCGCCAATCTTAATTTTCCAATCTCTTCTTCTTCCTTTGCTCATTTTCATAATTTTCTCTCTTCCAATCATGATGATCATAATAATGTCATGTCTCCAAAATCCATCCAAAGAGTTGCTGCCGAAGCTGCCGCGAACACCGCCTTCTTCGATTGCAATGTTGACAGTAATACGTTGGGATCTAACGATGTGCTGCCATCGTCGCCACCACCTTCCTCCTCCTCTTCTTCCTCTGTCTCGTCATCGTCCAATAACGATTCGTTTATGATGACGGATCCATCGTGGTTCAACTTTGATGACATACTCTCCCCTAAGTATGTTGGGCAAATGATGGATGGGACTCTATTTGATCCACCCATTATTGATGATTTTTATGACGAAAGTGATATTAGTTTATGGAGCTTCTGTTGAAAAAAAAAATCAATGTTTTATTTATTCTTTTTTTTTTTTTTTTAATACATTTTTTGCATATTCATATTGTATGATCCCTCAGATTGTTAATTTTACAAAATTACTGACAAAAGTAAAAATTTACATAATAATATATAAATATAGGTTACAGCCGCAGATTATTTTTCTGGGTTGGTTGATCTCTTTTGTTGGATTTCATATATTGTTCTTCTGTTCCATTTTGAGTCTAATTTGCTCTCTACACTTTTAATAAGTTCTTGGATTTTTAATTTTGTGTCTGGATAAAACTTTGCAGATTCATGAACTTAAATAATATCAAAAGTTCAGATATTAAATTTTTAATTTTGAAAAATTATAAATTCTTAGTTTAAGAAACAAAACCAATGACTGTATGTAAATCTGACATTGATCTTGATGTGTGGTTTGCTGTATGATTGTCTCAAAGTTGTGTTTCCAATGGTGTGTGTTTTGGGCGGTGGGCAGGTTTTGAAACTAAGAAAACAAGTCATGATATAATGTCAGAACTATGTGGTGAGTCCAAAAAAATATTATTAAGGATAGAAATACCGTCACACATCTAAAGATAAACAAGAAAACGACAACTTCTTCGTTGAAATTAGAAAAATTATACAAATTTAGAGTTCATTTGAAATGACTTTCTCATCATTGCTTCAAAATAAATTCGTTTGGTGGTCCATAATGAAATAGGATTGTAATGTAATTTAACAAAAAATCTATGTTTAGATTGTACGTTGTGAGGAAATTCATTTCATTATGACAGTTTTAATCTAACCCTCTTTCTCATCGTTTTCATATTTTACGATCTCATTTTCATTTTGTCCTCGATTATTCACACTTTCCAACACTCTTTTAATTCTTAGTAATCTTGATTACATTTCAATTTCCCAAACGCATCCTAAGCTTTTTGCATTTAAAAACATTGCTGTAAGATAAGTCCATGTTAAGAATGTTGTCATTTGTAGAAAATCGTGTGGAAATTATAGTTTTGAATAAATAAGAGAGATTACCATAAAGGACTAGAGACGGGAAAATTGTCAAAAACTTGTGAGGGGGAGCAAAGGTTTTAGTTTTTGGGCAATGAATGGTGAAGCAAAGAGTCAAAATAGAGAAAAGGGTAGGTCCAAATAGAGTCTGAAAATGTCAAATCCAAGCCCTAAAACTAGACAAATTTTGTTGTGGGGGATGAGAGATAGATATTTGCATATTGCACATGATATGTTTATTTTTGTTTTTGATGTTTTTAGTTTTTATGTTGGGTAAGGGTCATGGAGTCCCATTCTCTGTTTATTTGTTGTGTTGCCTTTTACATTGCATCTAGTCCATCACTCATTCTCTCTATTTTCTTTCCTTTTCTTTCTTTCTTTCAAAGTTCATGCACGAAATCCCTCCCATAACTTTTCATTTCACTTCACAATCATCACAAAATCAATTAAGGGGCTATTTCAGCCTTATCTTTTTCAAAAACCAAAATAAATCAAATCAGAATCTTTTTTTTTATTATTATTATTATTTAGAATATCTGAAGTTATGGTCTTTCCTTAAAAAACATAGATTTTAGTTGTGATAGAATAACTTGTCTTTTTAACCCTAGCTAGCTAGTTTTAATTTCATATTAATATGCTAGTCATGATTTTAGTATCACACAAATATGGTAATGTATTGATTAAGGCTTTACAAAATATCTCCCTAACCTTAGTTAAAAGTTAGTACAAAACTACAACATTGAAACACAATCACAATCTATAGTATATATAAAGAAATTCTTACGGGAGAATCTTTATACATCTTCATATTTTGTCATTCGTCACAACTATTCGAGCAAGGTGGTTATATGTAAAGTGGTGTATTCTTTTATGTATGAACATGTCTAGACCATAAATATATAAAACATCACGATCTAATGGTAGAGACATATTTAAATGAACAATAATGTCATTTTTTGGTTACAACTATTTAAGTTAAAGTGATATATCTTTTCGCATATGGATGTAGATATAGATCTCATATATGAAAAATTATGATCTAATAGTGGAGATATATTTGAACAAACGGTCACATTCTTTGCTATGTTATACTTGAGTGTGATTTAGATCATATATAGGAAACATCAATATCTAACGGTGGAGATATATTTGAACGGACAATCATATATTTTTTCTTTTAAAATTTCATAAACTTTTATTTAGTTTTTCTCTTCAAATAAGTTATAATATTATTGGAGTCGATGTATTAATTATAACTTTTCTAAAACTTTTTTCTCTATATACTAAAATAAACTATAAATTTCACGTGTGATATACATTTATACAACTAAAAGCACATAAATTTGAAGTATAGGAGTTCCGATTAATTATTTTTGTAATTTATAATTTAAACTCATGCAACCTCTAAATTCACTTTAGGTTATTTCTCATAAAAAAATACTTAACTTTTAATATTTTCATATAAATGAAAAGGTTAAACCGTACTAAAATTAGGAACTTTAATATTAATATTATTGAAATCAAAATTTTCAAAACCATTTTTTCGTAGAATCAAAATAGATTCGAAGTTACTTAGAACCATTAGATTAGAAAGAGAATTAGTGGATAGATTAGGCAACTTGAAAGGTTGGATGGCATATATAATTAAGCATAGGATACCATATAACATGAAATGAGACTGAAAATGGAAAAAAAAAAAAAGGTGGAAAAGAGCATTTTATCCCCAAAAAATATAAAAATAAATAAATAAAAGTGGAAAATAGCACATGATCAGAAATGACAATTTCCAATGTTGTAATATGACACATCATCACATGTGCCCTTCTAAAGCATATATTCAAAGTTCGAGATTTTTGTTACATTTTTTGTTTATTATTTCATATTATTCTATTTAATTTACTTTGATAATTTATATTTTTATTTTTTGTTAGTACATTGCTAATTTAGAATTAATGCTGTATATGTTTTCGTGCATTTTGTTTTTAGAGATGGGCATTTTTGGAAGTTAGATCCAACACAGAGCGTGAAATTAATGATGTGGGCTTGGCTTTATTAAGACAAAGTTGAGGGATAATTGATTAAATCAACTTATAATTAATTGCCGTTTGATAATATTAATGATGGATTTTTAGTATTGTAATAGAATAACTAAATTATACAAATAATAGTAATAATAATAACAAAATTGAAGTTTGTGTTTAGCACCCACCAGTTACGTTCAAGCTTTTCTCTTCCCATTAATTTGAACATGATTGAATTGATTAAGACATTGTATTTTCCGACATTTTTCTAATTTAGAAGTTAGATATTTCAAAATAAAAAATAAATAGTTCTATAAAGAAAATTATATTTTTATGGAGAGAATTCATTTTTAGATAAATGAAGAGTTTAAAAGTAATTGCATATTACTTGTGCAAAAGAGTTATAAGTTGTTGATGCTAAAATCTAGACAAGACAACAATAGAAATTTTATTTTTGTGAAGCAAACGAGGAACCTGCAAAAGGGAGTAACTTTGTTCACCGTGTGTTTGATGTCATGTCTACTTTGATGCTTAAGTCTGAAAACAAGTAAAGTTTAAAATTTTGAACTACTGGAACTTAGAGAATTCACTTTTCTCTTAAAGAGTTCCCATGATATATTTATAGGACTAGTTGGCTTAAACCGCTTTTGGATTCAATTTCAAAGTCGCTTTGGGATAATCCTACAACTTTCAGGTTGAGAGGTGTACTCTATTTTGTGTTCGACCAGGTCCACCTCAGCCAAGAGCAAGGCCCAACATCTTCCCCTAAGTCCATTTTGGTCTTATGGTGATGCTTTGGGCTGGTGTATTTACTAAACATCCCATTAGCTATCTTTATCGGCTTGACCTCGGTCCAAAATGGACCCAAACCTTGTTATTTTATTGGCCTTATCTCTTCTCTCCTTATTTTTTATCGATTATATCATCCGATCCAAAATTAACCACAACATAAGTAAATGGCATAGCAAGTATAACTCAACTAACATGCAGTATGTGTTCGCGATCATGAGGTCCTTAATTTATATCTCTAACCCTTATTCAATTTCCATGTTCCTGCATCACAACTTGATCATTTTACTGAATACCTCCCTATGGGAATTTGGACGGTTGCGCCATCCAGGATATAAAGTATTACTGTAGGGGTTGTTTCTAATGAAGTAGATTGATTGAGGGTTCATCGGGCACATATCAAAACTATGTCGTTCATCGCATCCTATGCACCATGCTGCAACAACTTGGATCACTGCGTTGACCTGATTTATGCCATTGGCATTGACTTGATTCATCGTCATAGCTTTGAATAAGTTAGTAAAAGTGGTAATTTGCGTTGAGAGAGTACTAGTTGCTTCTGATTGTGATGTGATACTTTTCTTTCCACAAATTTTGATCTGAAACCATTATCAACCCATTCTTCATTGTTTCGAAAAATTCTGTCCAAAATTTGTTTGCCCTCTGTGTATGTTTTATCCATCAGACCCCTACTGTCATAGAGTCAATTACTGATTACGATGTCTTGTTCAGTCCATCATAAAATATTTCCATTGTTATACAATCAGGTAGACCATGATGCAGATACTTTCGAACGAGTCATTTGAACCTAGCACATGTATCACTTATGGTTTCTGAGTCTTTTTGTTTGAAGTTGGTTATATCCCTCTTGCGACAAGCATTAACGTTAGGTGGAAAATATTTTTGCATAAACTTTTCACCATGCATTCCCATGTTGAAATCTTCTTTTGGCTTGAGAGAATAAGTCCTTTGTCGCGCTTCATCCCTAAGAGTAAAAGGGAACAATGATAGTCTAATCCCTTTTGTGGTGATTCCAAGAATCACGAATGTGTTACAAATCTCCATAAAGCTCTTCATATGTGCATGTGGGTCTTCTCTTGGAGTGCCCCCAAACTGACTAGCTGCTTGGATCATTTGCAACATGACTAGCTTCATCTCAAATCTCATGTCATGAAAACCCGGAGGCACAATCCCAGACAAAAAATTGTACAAATTCGGCGATGCATAGTCCTTGATTTTTCTATTGCGATCATGCACTAAAAGAATAAGGTTTACTTGTATGTCTGCGTTGTTTGCAGAATTTGGTGTGTTGGGCTAATTCAGCTGAATTCCCATATTTCTCTGTCTTTGCCTCTTGTTTCGGTTTGCTTTAACTCTTCTATGTATAGTCCTCTCGATTCCGGGGTCAGTCACAAACTCTGGTTGGGTGTCGTTGCTCATATACCGTTTGCAATATTCCGGTAAACGTTGTACTAGTCCTTATGCTAAGGAAGTCTGTAGTCAAAGCTGAAAACCCAAAAACCAAATTAGTGAATTATAATTTTCAATTCTGGGAAGCAGTGCCGAAAACTTGTTGTGTGCTCAATCGTGTTCTATAAAGCATAATAATATTCTCGTAAATTGCACAAGTTTTACTCCTAATAGCCCAAGTATAAATTAATCAGGAGATAGTCTCGGTAAGGATCGAGGTCGAACACGGGGATTTGAAATTAAATAAGAACAAAATCAGTTAATGAATCTCTACTCTCAAATGCTAGGGTGATGTGCATGTTGATAGATGGTAATAGGTTTGTGAAATGCATGACTTAAATGAATGCAAGTAAAGGTGTTGAGAGAGTGGGTAGGTGAAAGTGAAATTGTGAACGCATAGCACAGAAGCAAATGAAGATGAAACAGATGAGAAAACGGAGTTGGGATAAGCAATCCTCAAACCTTTTGAGCTTAACAAAAACTCATGTTCATGTTCATAACCTTTTGGACTCCACATCTTAGTGAATTAGCCATATTAATCATGTCTCCATGATGCATGCATGGGCTACTTGGAATATAAGGAAGTGTTTATCTCTAAACATTTCACTTACTCAGATCGATGAAATCCACAATCACTTGCTCTCTTGAGTAGTTAATTTTTATCTTATGAATCCAATGGTTAAAAGGACTCACAAGTCAAACTGGAAGCTTCATTACCCAAATGAATACTTACTTAATCACTAAGCTCATCGGAATGAGGATTAACTCATCCCAACTCACTAGAGATTTAGTTACTCATGGTAAGAAAAATAAAAATGGAAGAGGTAGAAGATGAAGTCATGATTAGATATTGAAATGTAAAATAGTTCGTTACAAGAGCAAATCGAAAAGTGTGTAAAAAAGAATGTACAAGAAAGAACAAAGTAAACTAAAAGGTAAAAGGTTGATGATGAGGATCATCAAACGACCTTCTAAAGCTTCTGTGATCTAAGATGGACGTGAAGCTGTGCTCTACGGTGGACAGTGGAGGAGATGCACTCTCGAGTCCTCTTCTCCGGTGGCAGCGACATGTGGCTGGTAATTCTCTCTAATTTCAAAGTTGTATGGAAGTCTCCATTCTCTCTAATTCTTCCTCTCAGAATATTCTCTAACTCCCTAACCATCCTCCTTTTAGTGGTGTAATTTTCTTTGTTCAAAACTTATTTTCTAACTCGCTTGGGCGAGGAATATATAAAGATGGTCTTGGAGACCACTTCTGCCACATAGGATAGTGGCAGGCGTGCGTCAGGGAATGTATGTGACTGTTCTTGCAGTTGTTTGTGGTCCCCTTCAAATGCATTGGGCTTTTACATTTGTCGCTTTCCTTGCTCTATCGTGTGCCTTATTATTGATCTTCTTTGCTTCTATTTTTCTAACCTCCGTTGATCTCAGTGCATGGCTTCTTTAGTCGTTTTTTCTTATATTCCTACATTGTAAACGCATTAGAGATATCATTTTTTCACTTAGGCTATCTTTTAGGTTTAATAAATGCATGGAAATTGATTTTGCCTTATTTTCTTCTAACGTGCATGTTTTTCTCACTAAATACTCCTAAATATTCTAATGTCAATAGACAATAACTTGTAGAAATAAAAGTTATCAGTGTCGTATATATTTCCTTTTCCAAGTTAACATTAAAAATGCCATTTTTACATCAATCTGATTTATTAACATTAAAAATGCCATTTTTACATCCATCTGATGTATTAGAAGGCTACACATTGCTACAAATTAAATGCTATTAAGAATCTATATTAGCTATTTTAATCATGAGAGAGTATGCATCAAATTATTCGATGTCTTGCTTTGCATATACCCCACAACAACTAATCTACTTACACTTAATTGGTTTATTCCTTTAGAAAGTTTAATCCCACATCTGATTCATGATATATATTCATAAACTTATAGTGAGCATATTTCAAGAACTTCTAAATTTCTTCATCAGTTGCTAAATCACAAAACAACCATAAATCATCAATCAACATTTTTCCTTTTCAAGATCATATACATGCTCAATAAAACACAAATGAATAACTATTTTCAATCAAAAGAAAATATTTGTGTGTATCCTATGTATCCATCAAGACCTTGAAAAGCCTTTAAACAATATCACACATTTTATAGCTAGATAATATCCTAAATAACAATCAAATTCTACAAGCTTTACCATAGAAATGATAAATTTTGCATATTTCATACTACCAACAAGCTAGGTAATAGGTAAAATAATATTACAGATCACACTGAAATAAAAGTAATAATAATATTTTCAACTTCATGGAAGAAACATAATATGACAATTTATAACATGAGTCATACATAAACTTTGTCAGCTATAACATATGGAACATTATTTCTATTCATGATCTAAGAAATGCTCAAATTGATCAAAATAATGTTTCATTTAAGGTATGAAAAATAATACAATAACAATAAAATTATTATTTTCTTATTGTACATGTCATTTGCTACTCACAAAATACTATAATATATACTTATCAAGTAAATATTGAATATTATGCTTAAATATAGTATTGAAATAAAATTGCTAAATTCTCATGCCATATGTAAAAATTTGCTTTTTGGATCAAACTACCCGTCAAAATATCTTCACCATATTTGAAAATTAAGTATGAATTTGAAACTATATTTTGAATAAAATTAAGAAAATCTCATTATCATGATCATTTATTGAGAGTAATAATAAAGCAAAATTGGATGCATTTATGGAACAAACAACCAAAACCAAAGACCTTTTATCACAAGCACCTATGACCATTTATTTGGGTCATTAATTCCTTAATTTTTACTATCCAAAATTTATTTTCCAAAGATAAGTAAATTTGAAACACAATCTTCAAATGCATAAAAATTCACAACAAACAATAATAATCACACAACCAGACAATTTCTTTCTACATAAATTATTTCAGATTATGCAAATAAATAACAACAAAAATCCAAAGAAACTCACCTTTGAACACATTATTCTGTTGATTTAATAATTGAATTCTACTCAATTATGCATGCAAGTTCACATGCATCATAAGAAATTGTATTGAACATCAATACTTGGCCAACATTATCACAAAGCAAAGACAGCTTCTTCTATATTGCCAATTTTTGGCTTCTTGACGATTTAGCCAATCTGTGAAGAACGTCTGCTTGCTGAATTCTCGAAAGCTGAAGGCGACTCCACTGCAGGAATCATATCATCCCAACACTTTTCTCTCGAGAACATAAACACTTCATTATCTTCATAATATTCTCTCCATTTCCATCACTCCTCTCCCTTTTATATTGTTTGAAGGCCACACGTGATGATACCCAATTTTGGCTGATTGCCACAAGAAAGTGAAAGCTCCTTGGAGCATAATCAAATCTCTGGAACTTCCTTCCAGCTTCATTTTTCTTGTCACACTCCCTTCTAGATTACTTTCTTAATCTAAAAGGAGATATAAAGATAATAAACATCAACCCTCTTGTGACATTTACTGTCCACTTGTTTCCTGCTTAATCTGATATTCAACAGATATATATATAATCACATCATAACCTGCAGTGTCATGGACAATCAAGAACTTCATATCACCTATGCATACATGGATATATACAAACATATATAACCAAGTAGTTTATCTCTCATTTCCTGCTAATATGTTTTACATGACAAATGAAACCAAAACTATATACATACTAAAATCTAAGAGAACTCTGAGCTATCTGATAACTTGATGTCTTGGTAGATTGGGACTGGGGTAGGCTAGGCACCGGAAACTCTTCCACTACTTGGGGGAAATAAAAAATTTAAAAAGGGTGAACTAGGAAGCTCAGGGAGTGATGAGTTTAAAACAGTAATGTTTGTACACATTTATAAGTATTTCAAGTTTAGAAACATCTTTCCATAACTTTGATGAACATTTCCAAAATTCAGAAATCACAAATCATGCTTAAGAAAATTTTATAAAATTAGCGAACCTTAAAACATAATAAAGCATTCTCCTACTTTTATCATTCATAACATCACATTTAACCTGTACACAAAACCTTCCTTGAGGTTGAGCAAGCTCAATAGACTCAACGTTGTTAGCCTTAGCTAATGTAGTGTAAACTCGATGCTATGCGTCGATATCTCTCATACATGCATATAGAAATGACCCCAAAGGGCTTAGCACCCCTTCATACAGGCCAAAGCCTACATGTGTGCCAAGGTGGGTCTCAAAGACCTATATCATACTCATATACTGGATTCCTCGTATACCTTCTTCTACCTTGAGTATTGGGAATCCTTAATAACATTCCTAGGGTACAAAGCATAGTGGTTTGAAAACTATTCTTTTAAGGCACTAGAGTTCATAAATATCATTTATATGTCATTCCCTTGCTTAAAAAAAAAATAATTTTTCACATGCTTTAGAAAATCCATAAACAATCTTTGAATAAAAATCTTGAAGAACAAGTTCTTTTCCTTTATAAAGATATCATTTCAAAAATAGACTACCAAAGCTCAATTCAAATAAATCAAGCTTAGGACATACATTTAAGATAAGTAGCTCATTTCATAGGAAATCATAGTTAAGACCTTAACAATTTTTTTTTTTAAAAAAAAACATTTGTCACTCACAGTCAATGACGAGCTTAAGTGGTTTATTGGTTATTCCGATCTCCGTTTGACCTAAAAGTTAGATCATAACCCTTTGTTAATGTCTAGTCGCTTAATTCCCATATCCTTTAAATAGTCCACATATATATTCATACTTTCCTTAGATTGTATTTAACTCTTAAGATCTCTTTAGAGTCCATACTTAGTCATTTAGGGCTATAATGTCATAAACACACCAAATTAGTCTTAACTCCAACTTACCAACTCCAATGCTCAAGTGAATGTCTAAAATAACAAAATGACTGAGACAAGGCAATCGGTTTAATTGATGGGCAGTTGGGTGCACAACAACGATTGGGCATGGGTGTTAAGACATCCACACTAGGTAGGATAATGGCTGACAATTCACGCACAAGGCATTAAGTGTGTGCATAGGCAGGGCCTACGGCCGTTGGACACCTGGTGCTGTGCATTGAGTGGCCTAATGGGTGTCGAGTGTGTGAACGAGTGAGGCACGTCGCTAGCCATCAAGTGGGCGCACGGACGAAACAATGGACGCACAGATGGGTGCTGCGAGATGCACGGACGCATGGTGTGTGCGACTGGTGTGTGCGCACAAGGCACGTGCGCCCATCGAGCTCCACCATAGCCTGATCTTCTTCAACCTTTAGCTGCAACCCCCTACTCGATTCCCTGTTTTCCAATTGCAAGTTTAGTGCATTTTTTCATCATTTCCAACCAATTTAAACACATAGTTTCTTATAATGTAACCGAACAATAAAGAAACTAGAAGTTTTAATATGTTATTTTTCTGGTTTAACTTGTTTTGCAAGGAAAATAGAATTGTGAGGCACAAGACAGTGAGGTATACACCTCAACAAAATGGAGTTGCTGAAAGGCTTAATAGAACTATGTTAGAAAGAGTAAGGTGCTAGCTATCAAATACTCTATTGCCTGAGAAATACTGGGCAGAAGTAGTATCCTATATAGTCGACACCCTAAACAGATGTCCACATCAGTCTATTAAGCTAAAGACACCAGAAGAAAGGTGGACAGGATAGCTTCCCAAATTAGAACACTTGAAGGTATTTGGGAGTGTAGGGTATGTGCATCAAAGCCAAGGTAAGTTGAAACCTAGAGCTATTAAATGTATGTTTCTAGGTTTTACACCTTGAGTAAAAGGGTACAAATTGTGGCATCCTATTGAAAAGAGATGTATCAATAGTAGGGATGAGGTGTTCAGAGAAAATGAGATGTTCATGTTAACTGAGCAACAACCTACATCTATGTCTAAAACTTGTAGTACAAGGTTTGAGGTGGAGCCACTGAATGAACCAGAAACCTCCATTTCACAATAGAACTTAGAGTTTGAGAGTGAAGACATTGTAGAGGCTGGGGAAAATATGTCTAATGAATAATAAGAGATACAGGAAGACCTACAAAATTATTCCTTAGTAAGGGACAAGACAAGAAGAACAATTGTGCCCCTTGCTAGGTACTCAGAACCTAACTATGCTAGTGTTGCTTTAAGTGCTGCCATTACATTAAGGAACAATGAACCTACAAGTTTTGAAGAAGCAACTAATAACCCTAATGCTAGACAATGGATTGAGGCCACGAATGATAAAAATGAGATCTCTTAACCTGAATGATACCTGGAAACTAGTACCCTTACCTAAAGGGTACAAACCTCTCTCATGTAGGTGGATATACAAGTTTAAAGAAGAAATTCCATAAGTAAAAAAGTCCATATTCAAGGCAAGGCTAGTTGCAAAGGGGTTCACACAGAAAGAAGGCATAAATTATACAAAGATGTTCTCCCCTGTTGTGAAACAAACATCCATTAGGCTACTCATTTCCTTAGTTGTTCAAAAGGACATGGAGTTAGACCAATTGGATGTGAAGACTACTTTCTTACACGATTTTTTTGAAAGAAACCATCTGTATGAAGCAACCTTAAGGATATGTGAAGAAAGGTGAAGAAGAGCTAGTGTGCTTATTGAACAAATCAATTTATAGGCTCAAGCAGTCTTTTAAGTGTTGGTATGACAAATTTGATGAGGTAATTTCTAAAATAGGATTCAAAAAAAGTTCCTGTGATTGGTGTGTGTATACTAACACTAAAAGTTTTGAAGAACTTGCTACTCCTATATGTAGATGATATGTTGTTAGTAGGAAGCTCTAAAGAAGTTATGAGCCAAGTCAAGGCTCTTCTAAAGAAAGAGTATATGACATGAAGGACCTAGGGGAATCAAGGAGAATCCTAGGAGTTGAAATAGACAGGGATAGAAAACATGATAGACTTTATATAAGTCAGACTGACTATTGTGATAAACTGCTACAGAGGTTTAAAATGAGTCATGCCAAGCCAGTCATCACCCTTCTTGCACCTCATTTTAAACTCTCAGCTGTTAATAGCCCCAAGAGTACAGATGAGGATCATATCAACTTTATGAAGACAGTACCCTACTCCCAGGCAGTGGGATCATTGATATATCTAATGCATCTACAAGGCCAGTTTTGTCTTATGCTACAAGTATGGTCAGTAGGTATATGTCTAATCCAGGGAAATGCCATTGGGAGACTATCAAATGAATACTAAGGTACCTATGCTCCTCCAAAGGAGCTCGAATCCTATATAAACATAATGATCCTTCTAATGATGAAATCTACGGATATGTGGATGTAGACTATGCTGGAGATCTAGACAGAAGGCGTTCATTCTCATAGTATATTTTTCTATGGGGAAATAATATAATAAGCTGGAAGGCTAACCTACAATATGTTGTAGCCCTATCTACAACAGAAGGTGAGTTTATAGCCTTGTCCGAAGTAGTAAAAGAAGGCCTATGGTTGAAAGGGTTACTAAATGATTTTGGTATCATACAACTTAAGGTGAGAATTTACTGTGACAATCAAAGTACAATATATTTATCTATAAATCAATGGTTTCACAGCAGAACGAAGCATATTGACATTAAATTCCATTTTATTAGACAAGAAATTGAAAAGGGAGAAGACCTCTAACAATGTGGCTGATATGTTGACCAAGACTGTCCCTCAAAGCAAGCTTGTTGTTTTCTGGAACTCTTTGGGTTCGAGCTACCTGAAAATGGTTAGCTCAAAATCAATACAAAATGAACAGAGAGGTTCACAGGATGCTTACAAAGGTGGAGATTGTAACAGAAAAATAAAGAAATTAGAAGTACTTATATGTTATTTTTCTGGTTTTTTTGTTGTAACCACCGGCTCACGTTGAGCTCATCTCTTTGTAAAGAAATTCTACATATAAAAGAGAAGAAAAACAGTGTGAATGAGAGAGTTCAAAATCTGTAAAACTTCAAAGAAAAGCAATAAGAAAGTGATAGCCTCACTTTGAACAGTGGGTGTAGGCTTTCTGGCTGAACCACTTAACTCCAGTGTGTTCTTCCTTCTTCTCTTACCATCATCTTGTTCCTCTTTGCATCTTCTACTCGTTTTTGGTTTCATGCAGGTGAGTCATTGAAGGTTTGAGCTCAAGATCTTCATCATCTCTATTGAAACCCTGCACAAGCTAAAGGTATATGGAGGAACGAAGACTTCCTCGAAACCCTCATATGATTTCTCTTGTTTTCCCACTCAAACTGATTGACAAAGCTGAAAAGAGTTATTAGCTTTAGCTGATACATGGCAAAGTAGCAGGCTTTATCAGGCAGCATCAGATCTTTCCTAAATCCACTCTCATATTTCTTGGGTTGGTTCTTCAAGATTGGTGTTGGGCTGTCTCCATAGATCAGATTGGACCTGCAAAGTTTGACTGAATTAGTTTATTTTGGGCTTAAATATATAAACCTCTTAAACAATCTTTAAATTGACTTACCTTCAAATTTGAGCCTCTGAATCTTCTCCCACAGCTCAAAATTAACCAAACACTTCACCTTGCTCAACTTTGCTCGAATTTCTGACCAACTGCTGGTTTTCTTCAATTTTCATCAATGTTCCTATTGAATTTACCATGGCAGCCTGCTTCGTCTTCTTCTTTGATTTTCCTATTGAATTTCACCATGGTAGCCTGCTACGTCTTCTTCTTTGATATCTCTGTGATTTTGTTGAAGAAATTTAAAGATTGCTCATGTGAATTGTAAACACCGACCACTTCTTCACTTCACCTTATATATACTCAATGACAGCCTCTTCCTCCTCACCTCTATTTTTGCCGGCTCCACCTTCAAACATTTCAGGCCACTATCATTGGTTGAATCTCATCCTTAGCCATGCCTTGAATTACAATTAATAATAATTATCAACATTATTCAATTTCCGACTTAAAATTAATTACAAACCTCTTACTCCCCTCTCAGCAATTCCTTCACCCTTAGCCAACAGTTTGTTTTCCCTCTTTTTAATATCATATCCAACACTTAAGTTATTTTCCCCCCTTAACACTTAGACTAGAAATTCCCTATTGCCTTAGCTACTCACTTCCATGTCACAACTGAAGTGGTTCACGTAAATAACAAATTTTGACTAATAATGCCAAATTTCCCAATTTTTATTCTTGACTTAACTTATGCTTAACCCAAGTCCAATCTAACTTATTTCCCAGAGCCAACGCTACAGAAAAGTTGAACATTGTCAACACCATTGACTGAAAACCTGCGCACCTCAAAATGTACCCGTAATTGAAACTTCAAAACCTTCCAAATCCAACTGTCTATGAATAAAATCAAGAAAGGTATTCGTCCGAGGATCAAGGACAATGCCTTCGTATTCATTTGTGGTTTAAAATTGATTAAAGACCACTTATACAAATCCGCCAACCGGGTGATGACGGTAAATGTGTAGGGGAGAGACTTAACTATCACTCTATCCACTTTTGCAAGCCGGTTGGAGAGTTCTCGCATTTATACTCTCTTCCTGAGACCCTTAAATTTTCATTTTGTGACAAAGAAAACTCTTCCACGCGTGAGCTTGCTATGTACTATGGGCCTAGGTAGTGGTGGGTCGTTCCCAGCAATTGTCATTGCTAAGCCTGCATGCACATAGTCTATTTCTAAATCAACCTTTCATATAAAGGAAAACATGAGTGTCATGACCGTCTCTAGTTACTAGTTAACTTTGAAAGGAAAAGTACCTCTTGTTTTTTTTTAATAAAAGCCTATCATCATCATAAAAACAGGATCATAGTATACACAATACCTTAGTGATTGCAGTACAAAGACTCATGCCCAAACTTTAAGATGGTTGATGTCCCCATTGACATAAGTGGTGCAAAAAGGAAATAGAAAGTCCTCTTTGTGCAACAAAAGGTAAGACTCATTAAGAAAGTAAGCATACAAACATTGATTACTTTAAGATTGAGTGCCTTACAAGGAAAGAAAAAAATCAAATTGCATGGTATGAGAAAAGTGCTAGTCACGTGAAAAGCATTTAAAGGTTAAAACACACTCCAATCTCATCATACAAGTTCATTTTTTTTTTATAACATGACAAGAATGATAATCCATATTCAAAAACAACATACTGCAACATGTTGCATCTTAGACAAGAAAAATAAAATGCCTTAGTGGCATCATCCATCAGTCAGAATGCACATCAAAATTAAACATAACCATTACATAAGAACCATCACAGATCCAACAAGACACATAAATCAAGCATCACGAAAATAGTTGAAGAGTGAAGAATTACTCCCATAAGTAGACAAGGAATCATCATTGACACCCTTAGAAGCACTAGGATCACCAAGAAGACGCTCTTGGAATTCAAGGAACGGGTGACTCTTTCCTCTACAGGTGGTAGAAAGCACTCGCTAAAGTGTAGCATCCCGCTCCTTGACATACTTCCAATAGATCTTGTTCAAGCTTTTAATCAATTTCAATTCAGCAAAAATGGAGTTCTTTGGTGGAGTTTTGGATGGTGAAGCAGCAAATGTATGGGCTTTCGTTGATGCTTCGGATCTTCAAACCAACTTCTTTTGATTGTGCTCGGGCGACTTTTTATAACTGCTGCATCTATTGGCTTGGTGTCCAAATATGGCTTTCAGAGTGGAATTGTTGCATGATGGCTCTCCAAATCAGCTGTCTTTCTCGGCCTAAATCGTGCTAGTTTGGGTGTATTTAACATTTATTCTAGTTCTTAGACAAGTTATAGAGCATAAGGAGCCTTCAGGACAGTTTGAATGCATTTCGGGCTTAAATGAAGCATTTAAAAAGCAAAACGGAGCCAACCAAAGAAAACAAGGTTGCACGGTGCCTTTTCCAAAAGGAACCTAATTGATGCAGCGTCGTAGTGCTTATGAGGATATCAGCAATGCGTGCGACACTCAGCGTCGTTCTACCTGAGTGGCACAGCGGTGCGCTTCGACAAAAGAGGCCCAGCGCCACAGCGCTGTCCTCAGCATTGCGGTGCTATCACGATTCCATATATATATTTCTTCATTTTTAGGGCAAGAGGATCTCCTCTTCATCATCCATTCACATCTTCTTCTCCTCATTCGACTTTTTGCTGATTTTCTCCATTTCTTATCTCTTCCATTTGTATCTGCTCCATTTCCTCATATAATCGATAGAAACATGTTTAGTTTTGTCTTCTCCATCATCATGGGAAGGTAAAATCCAGGTTTCTAGTTTATGAGATTTTAAACTTTGCAAGTTTTTGGAGTTTTATCTCAATGTAATTTCTATTTCTTGGCTATGAATTTCTATCTATTTAAATTTGTTTCATGATTGTATTTTTTTCTTGATTGTCTTACAAACCACTCGAGAATGTGTGATTGAATGCTTGAGATTGACTTGTAATATGTGAGATAAAATTATAGGTTTTAATTTCCAAGAAGCAAATGGTTAGATAGCTTGTCATTTGTTGTCTGTAACAAAGGGGAAACTATATTGAATGTTTAATTAGACCATTGTAAATTAAATCTTTATTCTAGCGTAATCTCTAGAGCATAATGAGGTCAGTTAAATATGTTTAGTATGGATTCATCTATTCATGTTTGGCCAATTAGGTAATTAGGACTATTGGTTAGGTTTCTAACCAATTAGGCTCGACATAGGCAAGATGGATTATGTTTTGATAATTTGATGAATAAAATTGCAGTGGTCCATTCCTATCCTCTAAGCTAGAACGTCTTTATTAATTACATTTCTATATTTTACTTTCTTGCATTTTCAAATCTCCAACCATACTAACCCTCCCCCTCCATTTACCACTTTAACTAAAAATGTGTTTTGAGGAACTAATCTCCGTGCTTTCCCGTGGTTAGTTCGTGAGTATAAATATTATTTGATTGATCGAAAGCTCCGACAACCTTTTCGTTTATCATGGCATGTTTGACAGCATGGTAATGAGTGAAGGAAAAAACAAGTTCCCTTCTTTCGTTTCGGAACACGCAATAATCTCTTCTCTGATCAGTTGCCCTACATTAATCTCTGACCTCCAGAAAATGTTAACATGCTCTTAAGAAATCATGGAGTCATGTGTTGTCAGATTTAATCTTCTTTTGACGAAATGAAGCCAAACAACTGGCTCATCCTTTAGGTTCCATGCCTTTAACTTTCTCTTCCTTTGCAGAACTACTTGCCATTTACTTCCTAGTTGAGTTAAGATTTTCAGCGCCTCTATCAACTGCTTCCTTTGCAAAATAACACTGTTATCATGAACGGTGATCTCATTTGCTTCTTAAACTATTAACATGGTATAGAAATCGAAAACCAGTGGCATACTTGCTGGATTTGGATGTGCAGAGTTTCTTCTAAAACCATTGTTCTTGATCGCTAAGGTAATGAACTCAAGAAGTGGCCCAACTTGCAATGAAAATCCCCTTTCTGCTTTCATGGATAACTTTTCCAAGACTTCATTTATTCCTTGAATTTTAGTTTATGTGGGCACTTTTCGATGCTTTTCAACATTATCTCCTTTAGATTTCTTATTTTATTAAAGGCTCAGACACCTCTTTGAGCTTCCTTTTCTTTTCCGTCACAACTGACTGCCATTCATCCATATAAACTTCCTCAATCTCGATTGGATTAGCAGCTTCTTGTTGGTCTTCTTCTTGAAATTTCAAGTGAAACGAAAAAAAAAGCATTCTCAGAGATATGAACCCTCATCATTTCTATTTCACCCTTTTCGATTCCATCTCTTTCAAAATGATACTTAATATCTATGTGTTTAGTCCTTGAGTGATATTGTGGGTTTTTGAAAATATGGATTGCACTTTGGTTACAAAAGATTTTAACTGTTGTTTGTTATGTACCAAAGTCTGCCATCAAGCCATTTAACTACAATGCCTCCTTAATTACTTCTGCTAATACCATGTATTCTGTCTTTGTAGTTGATAGGGCTACGATTGACTGTAAATTTGTCTTCCAACTTAGCAAGTTAGGACCATATAGAAATAGATAGTCTGATAGGGATCTTCTTTTGTCTAAATCCCCTGCAAAGTCAGAGTCAACATAACCATATAATTCTAGATTTGTCTGTTGTGTGTTTTGATAGGTTATCTTTGAACTTTTAGACCAAATTAGATACCAAGTATCTATTTCGTAGCCTCACAATGCTTTTTGCTAGGGTTTGACATATAAGTGCTTACATGACTGGCACAATAGGATAGATCAGGCCTTGTTGGGATCATTAGATACATCAAACTATATACTGCTTGACTGTAAGGGACTAATTGCATTTGATTCAGGTGTTCAATGCCTGAGAATTAATTGAAGATATTTTAAAATGATTTGCAATAGGGATAGTAACTTGTTTGGCATTAGATAGATTAATCTTCTAATTATCATGATTGATACTCAGAGTAAAGGAACCCCTATCTCTTGTGATTTAAATCCCTAGGATCTTTCTAGACTTAACTATATCCTTTATGTCATACTCCTTCTTTAGAAGATCTTTGACACGAGTTAAATCATCTTTAGAACTCCCTGCTACCAACATGTCATCAACATGGAGAAGTAAATAAATCTTTTCCTTGTAGGAAGCTGAGTTCACATAGGTACAAATATCAAAAGTAATCCTCTAGAACCCAATACTCTCTATATAGTCACTAAACATTCTATACCTAAAGGGACCGAATCTCAAGCGGAAGCATGTGATCGCCTTGCAACTTTGTTTTCCATTTTACATAAATAATAACATAATGGATAAATAATAATATAATGGATAAACAATCAAGATTAGCATGCATTTAAGAGAAGAAAAGATGGAAGAGCTAAAACTTACCTTTGTAGATTCGCAAATTCTTCATAATTCCCTCCACGACTTCTTGGAACATCTCTCAAATGATCAAGGAACACCACCGTAAGCGAAACCTTATTATTCTCTAGGATTCTAAGAATTGGATGTGTGGTCTCCAAGACTTGGAAGAGGAAGAAGAAGTAGTAGAGAAAAGAAGAGAGATTTTGAGAGTAGTAGGAGGCTAGGATTCATAATTCCCAATTCAACTATGTCACAAAGATGAGCCATGAAGACCTATTTATAGATTGAAGGGGTGACCCCCTTCTTTTAATCTTTCTTATTCCTACTCTAGTTCGATGTTAATTAAATAACTTTTATCTAATTAATTAGTCCATAAATTAAATAATCATATATATTAAATCCAATATAATATATATAATTAATCAATAAATACATAAACATCACATGTTTATTTATCTCTACTTCTCAAAAATTAATTAATTAATTAATTAATTAACCATCAATTAATCAATTAAATAACTATATTAAATCATATTTAATATAGAATTAATCAACATATAATTATCACATATTTATATGTATACATCTCTTTAATATTTGAATCTTGTTCAAATATTTTTTCTCTCTTAATTATGGATCACATATATAATTAACCATATTATATTAATATCATTAATATGCAATTGATTTGAACAGTTCAAAAATCATTCCTCTTATATATCCTTTAGTGACCTAACTGTTGGGATTAGTGTCCTAATTCGCCCGGAGTCTCGTTGTTTGTAATGATACACATTGTTTGATGAATAAAATAATTGTTATTTCATTCTGGCATTTACTCATATCTAATAAACAAAGCTCCTTGGTTATTTTATGTGAACTTAAGCATGTATATGTGATATACAAGTAGATCATGTCTTAAGTGATAACCTAAATAGGTCTGTAGTATAAGGATTGAGGTGGGATACCTGATCCTAGTGACACTACGTATACAACCCGCTTTGTAGAGGTTTGCAAGTGTTGTAAACTACTGCATATGGTAGATCCTGACCATTCATGTGGAGACATGCGAGTGGGGGTGTCCTATACAAAGAGTTTGTATAAGACTAGGACCACGAGATGACTAGACTCTGTAAATAATGTCGTTGATACTAGAGACTTACATCTCACTTAAACGACCATAAGTGACACACCTCAATCCTGAGTGTTTTGGGAACTCCTGCCTTTGAGAGCAGTTCTTTGATTAGTATGGGTGAGAGTGGCCAGATTGCCAACTCAACACTACCTTTTGGGACTTGTCTGATCTATGAGCTGGGAACTCAATCCACAAGATGGAATTCACTCATTTCCCGATGCAGGGACAACTAGATAGATTGCTTCCTAGGGCTGATTCCGGGGCTTGAACATAGTGGCCATAGCTTCTCTTTGGAAGAAAGGACTCAGTCATAGTAGGACTATGACTTATGTTCATTAGATAGATCAGTGGTACTTAAGGAGTTAGATGTAACTATAGGTGCATAATGATTATTGGCCCAGTTGTACTTACGAGCGATCTGTGAAGGGTTGTCGCACTGCTAATTGGTTAAGATGGACACATAATATATCTGTGGTAAGAAGAGTTCAGTTGTCGATCTTTAGTGGGGTGTCTGGCAGTTAACGGATGGTGGATCCCATGACTAAAGAGTTTAGTTAGTTATTCACGTACCGTTGGAGCTTCGAGCTACAGGTCTATAAGGTCCCCTTGGTAGCTCAATGGATTCAGTTAAGGATCAGTTCTTGGTGTTGATTTGAAATGTTCAAATTGACAAGACATAATTCAATTATGTATGATATGATCGGTATGATGTATGAGATACATCTAGTAGAGGATTAATGTAAATGAGATTTACATTAAGTGCCATGGAATAAAAAAAGAATTATGGTTTATATGTTTCATGAGATGAAATATTAAAACTATAGGTTATAAATATAGTATGATAAGTTGGTTATCATTTATATTTATAAAATATTAATTATTGAATAATTAAATCTTTTTCTCTAATAACTAATTGAATGGGAGGTTATTGGTGGTTCATGGTAACCGTGAGATAAAAGAAAAATTGTTTTCCTAATTTTAGTAAGTTTTTGTCAAAATTGATTTTGTTGAAATCTCTCTTGGAAAAAGAATCTCACGAAAGTTATCAAGTAAACACGGATTTACTAAGCGACAGCTTGACCAAGGTAAACGATCATGTAGTGTTTTGTAAGTGACAGACACAGAACTAAACGATGAGCTAATGGATTGCTTAGCTTTTGATAGACGATCGCATAGCTTTTGCTAAACGATTGGGCATCGACCTATACGATAGATCCAGTCTTCTCCCACTTGCTCAATCGTTTACACGATTGTTGATTCCTCCGTCTTCTGGCTTATACCAAGTCCACACAGAGCCCACCCTCTGAATTCTCACACCGAGAATATCAAGGTACTCTTCTTGGTGGTGTCATACTCAACTCAACACTGTCGAGGTTCTGTGGAGGGTTCATGTTGTTGAGGTGTTCGTGACCGAGGCGATCACTGAGGACGAGTGTGCAGTGTTCATGCTGCTTAGCGGTCATGTTGTTCGAGCATTTGACGTTGCTGTGTTTGAGCGTTAGTGAGCAAGGAGCGTGGAGACGAATCTACAAATGTTCTTAACATTTCTCCTTATTCATTTATAGTTTCATGTTGTAATTTCTGTAATGAATGCATAACCGCTTGTTTCGTTTTACGACTGTAATTTGTAACGTTCATACATGATTGTAATTTGGAATGATCTATTCTACTGCTCATGGAAATTCTCGTGATCGGTTTCCTTCAATTGGTATCAGAGCCAGGTTGTTCTGATATTCCAAATTACAACTCTATTTTGAACTTCATTTGGCAGTCGCGGTGGGTTTCTGCATTTTTCATTAATCATTAAGTGCATTTGTGGATGGGTTGATGAATGTTTCGGGTATAATTTCCTTTAGTTAAAGTTTTCTATAATTACAAAGTGTTAATTTGTAAGGGCCCCTGTGTTTTTGGGCGTAATTAACTTGCAATCGAGTCTGTAATTCAAAGGGTTTTAGTTAGTCGAGTCGTTCGTGATAAAGTTTCAAAGCATAGAGATGCGGTTTTCAATGAAGAAGAAGACCAATAGTTGGTCGTATGTGAAGCCTAAGGTAAACGATCATTGGGATTTAACTAAACGATCATTAACAAAGGGATCTTCTGGACCTACAGGTTACAAGCTCCAATGATATAAGATTAATTAATAAAACTCTTTAATTAACTTAATCAATTTTCATTAACTATCGGTCATTCTACTAAAGACCGATAATTGGACTCTTCGCATTGTAGATTTATTTCTAAGTCCAATATAATCAATCAATAGTTAGTCGACCCTTCATAAATTGCTCATAACCATAGCTGGGTCAAAATACTGTTTTACCCTTGTAGTTACATCTAACTCCTTAAAGACCACTGATCCCTCTAATGAAAAAACTGTTTATAATCCAACTATAAACTAATACCTCTCGAGCCAGTGAGAGGTTGAGCCCTCAATGTTCAAGGCCCAAAATCAGCTATTAACATAGTAATTTATCTACTTTTCTTAAGGTCGGGAAAGGAGTGAATTCCATCTTGTGTAGTTGTGTTCTCAGCTCCCTACTCGAACAAGTCCCCAAAATGGTAGGTTTGTTGAGTCAGCTAACAAGACCACTCTCAGCCTTATAAATTAAAGGATTCCCCTTATAGACAAGAGCTCACAACTCATTCAGGATTAAGGTCAAGTCATCTATGGTTATCCTAGTGAAATATAAGTCTCTTCTAGCAATGGTGTTATATAGAGAGACTATTCATTTTGCGATCCAATCTTATATAAACTCTTTGTATAGAATACTCCCACTCGCATGTCTCCACATGAACGATTAGGATCAGATCATTTGTAGCACTTTACAACAATTGTAACATCTACAAAGTAGACCGTATTCGTAGTGTCACCAAGATAAGATACCTAGCCTTATCCATCTACTACAAACCGTTTAACTTATCATTTAAACGTGATCCACCTAATGTCTCCACATACATGTTTAAGTTTCATAAAATAACTGTGGATCTTAGTTTATTGGATTCATTTAATGCAGTCTAAAAATTAATAAAATACCTTTTATTTTATTAGATATATAATTTGTCTTTACAAACTACAAGATACACTCGATTAGAATATTAACTCTAACAATCTCCCACTTGTCCTAAAACGAGTGGGATGTACCATATCAAATACAATACAATGAATAAGTGAAGTTTAAAGTATTGAATACAAAAAATGGGATGTACAGTATCAAATACAATATAATAAACTAGGGTACACAATATACCCAACAACATCTCCCATTTGTCCTAGATTAGGTGACTTATATCTCGTAGACCCGAATTCTCTAGGTAACCCTTAAAAAATTTAGCCGTGAAAGTCTTTGTAAATGTATCCACAACATTGTACTTTGAAACAATCGAGTGATAATCACATCTTCTTGTTGCACAATCTCCCTAATGAGATGATACTTGCACTCTATATGCTTTCCACGTTTGTAACTATGAGGCTCCTTGGAGTTTGCCACTGCATCTCTATTATCACAATAAAATGTGATGGACAAAGACATATTTGGAATGACTTCTAAATCTATAAGGAACTTCTTTTAGCCAAATAGTCTCTTTAGCTACTTCACAAGTAACTATGTATTCAGCTTCCATAGTGGAGTCTACAATACAACCTTGCTTAATGCTACACCTATAGCCTCTCCATTTAGAGTGAACTCTGATCCTGATGTGGATTTCCTAGAATCCTTATCAGTCTTAAAATCAGAATCATTGTATCTTGTAAGGATCAAATACTTAGTACCATACATAAGCATATAGTTTCTCGTTCTCCTAAGATACTTGAGAATGGCTTTGATCGTTGTCCAGTGATCAAATCTTAGATTGGACGGATATCTAGTGATCACTCCCACTACATGAAAGTTATTAGGCCTAATACACAATATGGCATACATAAGACTACCTACCGCAAATGCATAAGGAATCTGTTTCATATTCTCAACCTCTTGAAGTGTCTTAGAACACTGTTTCTTAGATAGAACAATTCCATTCCTAAAAGGTAGTAAATCTTTCTTGGAATTCTGCATCGAATACTTGACAAATTTTTTTTTAATATACAATGCTTGAGACAAAGCTAGCATTTTGTTCTTACGATCCCTTATCATTTGGATCCTTAAAACATATTGAGCTTCACCCAAATCTTTCGTTTGAAACTGAATAGCTAACCATTCCTTAATTTTGGTCAAAAAACCTACATCATTCCCAATGAGTATGATATCATCCACATACAACACCAAGAAAGCTACTGAACTGTTAATGATCTTCTTGTAAACACAAGGTTCATCAACATTTTGATTCAAGTCATAGGTTTTGATCACAACGTCAAACCTCATGTTTCAAGATCTAGATGCCTATTTCAATTCATAAATGGACCGATTGAGCTTGCAAATTTTTTGCCCTTAACCCTGCACTATGAATCCTTCGGGTTGAGTCATGTAGATTATCTCTTCAAGATTACCATTCAAAAAGGCAGTCTTGACGTTCACTTGACATATCTGATATTCATAATGTTGGGATTGGTGTCCTAAATCTCCTTGTGAGTAGTTTGTGAACTTTGTATAAAGATATTGTTGTTAATAAAATAATTGTTATTTTATAAGCATATACTCAACCCAATAAACTAAGATCCTAGGTTATTTTATGTAATTTAAACAAGTATGACATACAAGTGGATCTTATTTAAATAATAATCTAAACGATTTGTAGTAGATGGATAAGGTTGGATACCTTATCCTGGTGAAACTACAGATATGACCCACTTTGTAGGTGTTACAAGTGTTGTAAAGTGCTACAAATGATATGATCCTGATCATTCATATAGAAATATGTGAGTGGGAGTATCCTATACAAAGAGTTTGTATAAGATTAGACCAAAAAATGATTAGTCTCTTTATATAACTTCGTTAATAATAGAGACTTACATTTCACTAGGATGACATGAACTGAATCCTAAGTGATTTGTAAACTCTTGCTCATGTAGGGGATCCTTTGATTTGTATGGGTGAGAGTGGCCAGATATAAGCCTACCATTTTGGGAATTGGTCTGACTGGAGAGTTGGAAACACAGCTGCATAAGATGGAAATGACTTTTTCCCCTATGCAGGAGAAAGTAGATAAATGACTCCTTTAAGGGCTGATTCCGGGGCTTGAACATGGTGGTCACATCCTCTCCTGGCCCGAGAGGGACTTGGTCATAGTTGGACTATGACTTATTGTTCATTAGAGGGACCAGTGGTACATAAAGAGTTAGATGTAATTACAGGGGCAAAATGGTATTTTTGGCCCAACTGTACTTACGAGCAATTTGTGAAGGGTCATCGCACTGTTGATTGGTTATATCCAATGGACACAGAAATATATCTGTAATGCAAAGAATGCAACTGTCAGTCTTTACTGGAATGATTGACAGTTAATGAATGTTGGGTAATTTAATTAAAGAGTTTAATTAATTATCCAAGTATCATTGGAACTTCAATCTATAGGTTCATAAGGTCCCCTCTGTAGCTCAACAGAGATTTAATTGAGAATTATTTTTTGATTAATTTGAAGTGTTCAAACTAATTGAGATATATGAATAATTAATAAATTAATTATAGGGTTTTTTTAAATATAGAAAAATAAAACAAAATATTTATAAGATATAGCAAAATTTTAGAACTATCAATAATAGATGATGATAGACACTGAACTATCAGTGTCTATCAGTGTGTATCATTGATAATTCTAAAATTTTGCTATATTTTGTAAATATTTTCAATAGTTTTACCATTTGAAAAAACTTCCCTTAATTATATATGTGATATAATTAATATAATATACATTATAATATAAGATAATATGAGAGAATTTTGAATATGATTCAAATACTAATTATAAGAATGAGATTCATGTAATTAAATTTAATATAAATATGATTTCTATTGAATACCATAATAAGTTGAGAGATCTTAAATATTTGAATATAATTAAAATACTAATTATGTGAATGAGATTCATAATTGAATTTAATATTACACACTTCTTGATTATTATTTTTTAAATGTCCATGCATTAATGCGAGAAAATAAATATTATAGGTTATACTGTATTCGATACCAATATAGAAACTTTAGACTGATATGTTATATTTGATATAACATAATATATATATATATATTAGTTATTATATATTATTATTAATTTTATTTGGGGGGGGGGGGGGGAATATTTAATTGAAAGGGGGAGTTAGACTCCTCCCCTATTTTTCTTCTCATCTTTTTATGTGCAGGGAGTTTGGGTTGTCTTCTTCCACATAAAGTGGATCTGATATTTGGTTCTCTAACAAATTCTCTGCCAAAAGAATACAAAGCAGAAGGGTTCTACTCTTCCCTTTCTCAATCCTCTCTTTTCCTCTACCAAATCAAAGGCAGACCCACAACACCTGCAAATTCTCAAACCTTAAGGAGAATACAGGAGGCTCCTTTTTAGTGGTGTCCTAATTGGGATTTTTATTTGGGAGATCCGTTCATGACTTTGTTCAAGGGATTACATGAAGAAAAGGTTTCTTCAAAGGTAAAGTTTTTTATTCTCCCTTCTATCTAATTAGAAAAGCATGTTGTAGGTTAAATTTTAATGCATAATCCTTCTCTTTTAATTCTATAATTTTTGTAAGTTCTATAAGAAACAAAAATTGGAACCAATCCCTGCATTCTGTTGCATAAACCTTCAATGGTTTTCCCTTCAATTGGTATTAGAGCACAGTTTTGGATCCCAATTTTTTGTTAAATTCTGAAATCTTAATTACAGAATTGGTGGCTGCATTTTATATTATTTTTCATATGATGAATGTTTTTATAGTGTGAGTTTTGCATATTGGATGTTTTCGAATTTGGCTAGAATTTACGGCTTTAAAGTTGTTTAAAGTTGTAATTGCCCAATGTTTTATGCATTTAATTTCATGTAATCGAGTTTTTAATTTTCCGTGTCGTTCGTGATGGAGCTCCGGATTCGAATCGATGAATTTTTGGAGCAAGAACGAAACAAATCGGATGAATGGGCAAAGCAGAGCAGGTTTTCTGCCATGCAACGTCGCGACGCTCCTGTCCCAGCATTGCAACGCTGCGGCAACATAAAATCCATCGTCGCAATGGTAGCATCAAAGCGTCGCGATGCTTCGGGTGGTTAGTGCGTGTGTTTGTATTCCACTAGATCGTGGGGTTGAGTCCTCCTAGTGTTTTTTTTTCAGTTTTTCATTTTTACTTAATTATTAATTTATAATAATTAATTATTTATTGTATTTTTATTAAATAAATTAATATAAAATGTTTAAGATGCCAATTTCGGTCCAATATTGCCTTTTTATTTAATTATACTATGCTGTTGATTTCAATTATTTATATGTCATATTATATGTTATATAGAATTAAACCCACCATAGGTTATGCATTTTAATTTTATGCATCATTTATATTATAAGTGTTATAATTATTGTATATGCATGATTTAATTTATAGCATGCTCATGTATCATATAATATAAGTGTATACTATAATGCTTGCATGCATAAATAACATAGTCATGCATTATTTATATTATAATTGTTATAATATTAGTTTGAATTAGAGATGTCAAAAAATCTGCGGGGTCGGGGCCCTGCAGGGTCCCCGAACGGGGTGGAGAATCCCCGATACACAGGGAATGGGAGGAAGTGGAGAATTTTTTTCCCATTTACAATTCGAGGCCGGGATGAGGAATATATTCCCCGTCCCGGCCCTGGCCCACCTTGACTTTGTATATAAATATAAATTTTTTTTATATATATATATATTCATGATTATATTGTAGACTTTATTAAGATAATTATGGATGTTTTAATTATTCAAGATTTTTATTACTTTAATTCTTTAGATGTTGTAATTTTAAGATAGGATGCTCTAAATGTTGAATTTTAATTTTTACAAATTATGAGAATATCATTTTAATTATATTTTTTTAAATTGCATGTATATTATTGTTTTAATTAATAAAATTGATAACATTTCATTTAAATGAAAATTCCGTTAAAAATGTTTAAAAAATTGTAAAAAAATATATTTGATTGAAATTTTAAAAAGATGTTAGAAAAAAATAAAGGCGTAGAATTTTTCCCTACAGGGAACCTGATCCCCGCGATATCCCCACGAGGAATCCCCACCTCGTTCCTGCGAGAAAATTCGCAGGGATGGGGAATTGAATAAGGGGGCAGGGGCGGGGACGGGAAGGCTTCCCCATCCCCGCTCCACCCTGTGGACATCTCTAGCTTGAATGTATGCATGTAATGTATATTATTTAATTTCATTACTTTGTTATATATAAGTGTTATGTATATGTAGTAATAAAATGAACAGTGCATGATGCATAACATTGCTTTAGGTAGTCTTATAAACGTTATAATTTTATAAGGTATGTCAATCAATGCAATGTAGGTTTTAATCTGTTTGCAATGTAGGTTTTAATCTGTTTCATTTATAACCTACATTGTATTGATTGACATATTTTATAAAATTATAACGTTTATAAGATTACCTAAAGTAATGTCATGCATTATGCACTATTCATTTCATTACTACATATACATAACACTTATATATAACAAAGTAATGAAATTAAATAACATACATTACATGCATACATTCAAGTTATATATTATAACGATTATAAATAAATGATGCATGGCTATGTTATTTATGCAAGCAAGCATATAGTATAACACTTATATTATATGATGCATGAGCATGCTATAAAATTAAATCATGCATATACATATATTATAACACTTATAATATAAATGATGCATGAAATTAGAAATTAAAATTAATAACTAAGAGTTGCATGCAAACTTAGGTAAAATCATTTTTTAAAAAATAGTTTTTAAATATGGTTCATATAGACCTAAGTTCACAAATTTCTAATGAGACTATAAATTAGATTAATCTTTTTTTATCGGTTTAAAGGATTAAATTGATTTCAATAAAAAATTAAGTTTGTAGCAAACATATCTATAAAGGACGTTTTGTCTAAGGTTGGTTATGTCCAGGCTGGGGTACTTAAGATGATGGAAACATTGTACCCCTACTTGGGAACCTACCTGAAAAGATGAATTAGATAGATTTGCTACAAGTATGCAATTATTTATTAACATTTGTTAAAGTGTTTAACGAATATTAATCAAAATTATTTAACTTTCCAATGTAAGTGTTACTTTTAGGCAAACTTAAACGGTCACTTAGTAAAAATAATTAGCTGTATTTTTTCTAAGTTAATTAAACTCTAGGTTGTTAAAATACTTGGTGGGAGGAAAAAATGTATGATATGTCAAATTTTTCTCTCATGTTTCTCCTTTAATATTCACACCGTGAGACTTATACTTGGCCTTGAGGCGCCCTATGAGCGTCCCTCTTCAGATGGTGTTTGCATGAGTCAATATCAAGGTGAATGGAGAAAGTATTTATAGTAAGTGGGAAAGGGATGTGTGTCAACATGTCCTACAGTCTCTTTCATTGGTTTGCAATGTGAGACCTTCTTGCATGGCCCCAAGGCGGCCTGCGAACATCCCCTACGAATGGTTTGTGCATTAGATCAATATCAAGGCGAACTCCAGAAATGGATAGGATCGCTTTAGTTTTTGCCTCAATTGGATTTTTTCTTCGATTGGCTCGTTAGGGTGGAACTCTAGGGTCTAAAATGAAGGGTCACACTTATAGGAAATTATTAAGTACATTAATGATTTCTTGACCAAGTAAATGATGATTGATTGTTATAGGAATAAGAGTTATTCTGGTGTAACGATTGGTTGAAAGTGTCTCAATTCAATGAAGGGACAGTTGACTACCCTTCAGTGGCTTTTGTCCTAAATCACTGAAGTGTCATTGTAAAATTAAATGTTAAATGGGGTTCATTTAGATTTTGCTAAAACTGGTTGGAATTTTTAAGAGTTATGCTAAAATCTAATGTAGATCAATGTTTATTTTTCAGCAAATATGTCAAATAGCGTTTTTCCGTTAGTTGTCTTTTCTAGTTTGGCCGATTTCAATTACACGATGTGGAAAGAATCCATTAAAATGTTGTTCGTGGTAAACGACCTCGAAATTGTCATGACTGAGGATTGTCCTAAAGTCCCAACCCCTGATGCACCACAAAATGTTCATGATGCATATGAGATGTGCATGAAGGCTAATTCTAACGCCCGAGTTCACATTTTGGCAAGCATACCTGATGCGTTGGCTAAAAAGTTTGAGAACATGGTCATTGTACATGAGATCATGCAATCAATGCGAGAATTGTTTGAACGAAAGTTCTCACAATTCAAGAAAAACAGGATTGATGACAATGAAACCAGTAGTGTCAGTTCCCAAGATAATCTCCAGTCCATATTAAATGTCAAGGGACTAACAGAGAAAGCAATCAGTACCAATTCTGATGAAGTTCATCGATGAGGATTGTCCTTTGAGATGAAACTTGGAGTTTTAACTTGGGTTGTGGAGCTGATCCCACTACTCTCCAAAAAAAGAAGAACTCCAAAGAAAATAAATCTTATTTATTTTTCTTGGAGACGTGCTTAGTAGAGAATGATGATTTTGCTTGGATAGTTGATTCAGGAGCTACAAACCACATGTGTTCTTCCTATCAAGGATTTAATTCTTCGAAATAGTTGGAAGCTAGAGAGATGACACTTAAAGTCAACATTGGTGAGGTCATTTTAGCTATTGCTGTAGGCAAGCTTAAGTTATTTTTGGACAAGAAATGATATATGTTATTGGATGACGTATATGTAGTTCCTCATATGAAGAGGAACCTAATTTTTATTTCCTGTCTAACTGAACAAAAATATTCTATATCCTTCTTTGAGAATAAAGTGTTTATTTTTAAGAATGGAATGGAGTTAGGTTTTGGTTCAATGGAAAATAACTTATATGTACTAAGGTCGTTAGTCAGTGCTCAATATTGAAATGTTCAAAATAACAACAACTTAAAAAGACTGAGAATTTCTCCTAAAGAAAACGTCCATCTTTGGCATCTAAGGTTAGGTCACATAAATCTTGAAGGAAATCAAGCAGGAGGATTTCCATGAGCAGCAGAAGAGATCGTTCCAAATTTCATTCAAATTGAACACAAATAATTACAGTCTTAAAACGGAAAGTAATAGATCATGCACAAACAGAAATTACAGCATGCTATACAATGATAAAACTCAAGGGATAGAGTATGCGTACCTTTGAAGAACTATTATTCAAGTATCCCTCGAATGAAGTCCAATGCATCCACAAATAGCACACGAATGCAACAAACAAACTACTAACAACACGAACACAACGAACGTTCGGATGCTCCTCGAACCTAATCGAGTCCAACTTGATTCACGAATTGAGTAAAGACACTACCACAAGTGTTACCTTGGTATTCTTGGTGTGAGAATCTAGAAGTTGTGGGCTCTATATGCTCTTGGCTTGAGGAAGAGACTAGAGGTTTATGATCGAGTAGACGATCGAGCAAGTGGGAGATAAGAAGTTGGTCTATCACATAGACGATGTGCTCGATCGTTTAGTAAACCGAAGCCTATCGCATAGACTTTATACTCGATCGTGTAGCAACGATCAGCTGAATGACTATCATATAGTCAACTCTACATGGCTGTTTAGTCTCTGTCAACGCTATCGCTTAGTAAAACTCTTTTACATCAAGCTTGTCATTGTGAGAATTTTCTGAATGAGGCAACTACTAAATTTAGGAAAACAATTTTCCTTTTATCTCACGGTTACCATAAAACTTCCAATAACCTCTCACTCAATCGATTATAGAGAAAAAGACTTAATTATCATATAATTAATATATTATAAATAAATATGATAACCAACTTATCATATTATATTTATAACCTATAGTTTTAATATTTCATCATATGAAACATATAAACCATAATCCTTTTTCTATTTTATGATACTTGATATGAATCATATTTATATCAATTCCTCCAAATAATATATCTCATACATCAAACCAATTATATACATATAATTAAATTTCCTCTTGTTAATTTGAACACTTTAAACTAACCACAAAATCTGATTCTCAACTTGAACCCATTGAGCTACTAAGGGGACCTTATGGACCTATAGCTTGAAGCTCCAATGGTACGTGAATAACTAACTAAACTCTTTAGTCACGAGATTCACCATCCGTAAACTGTTGGGCACTCCACTAAATATCGATAGTTTCACTATTCGCACACAGATATATTTTTATGTCTATATTAACCAATCAACAGTACGATGACCCTTCACAAATCGCTCGTAGGTATAGCTGGGCCAATTTATCGTTTTTCCCTTGTAGTTACATTTAACTCCTTAAGTACCACTAATTTCTCTAATGAACAATAAGTCATAGTCCTACTATGATTGGGTCCTCTCTTCCAAAGAGAGGGTGTGGCCACTATGTTCAAGACCTGAAATCAGTTCTTAAGGGAACAATCTATCTACTTACCTCTGCTTTGGGGAAGGAGTGAATTTCGTCTTGTGTAACTGAGTTCCCAACTCCCCAATCAGACAAATTCCCAAAAAGGTAGGCTTGTTGAGTTGGCAATCTGTCCACTTTCACTCATACTAATCAAAGGACCACCCTCATAGGCAGAAGTTTCCAAAACACTCAGGATTAAGGTCATGTCACCTATGGTCATTTTAGTGAGATGTAAGTCTCAATAATCAATGGTGTTATATAAAGAGACTAATCATCTCGTGGTTCGGTCTTATACAAACTCTTTGTATAGGACACCCCCGCTCGCATGTCTCCATATGAATGGTTAGGATCAGACCATCTATAGTAGTTTACAACACTTGTAAACATCTACAAAGCGGGTCGTATCCGTAGTAACAAAAGGATAAGGTATCCCTTCTTTATCCTTATACTACAAACCTTTTAGGTTATTAATTAAGACATGATCCACTTGTATGTCTCACATACATGCTTAAGTTTACATGAAATAATCACGGATCTTAATTTATTGGATATGAGTAAATGCAAATAAAATAACTCTTATTTTATTAATAATAATGTGTGTACAATGTGTACAAACTACGAGACTCCAGGAGAATTAGGACACCAATCCCAACAAATCTCAATAGGATTGAGAGGTTGGTGACAAATGGACTTCTAAATAGTTTAGAAGAAAACTCTTTACCAGCATGTGAGTCATGCCTTGAAGGCAAAATGACTAAACGACTTTTTACTGTGAAAGGTTATAGAGCCAAAGAAACCTTGGAGCTTATACATTCAGACCTCTGTGGTCTGATGAATATAAGAGCATGAGGTGGGAATGAATATTTCATCTCTTTCATAGATGATTATTCTAGATTTGGGTATCTATACCTAATACAACATAAGTCTGAAGCTCTTGAAAAGTTCAAGGAGTACAAGAAAGAAGTTAAAAAATTATTAGGTAAAAAGATAAAAACACTACAATCTGATCGTGGTGGAAAGTATATGGACTTAAGATTCCAAAATTATATGATAAAACATGGGATAACGTCCCAACTCTCAGCCCTAGGTACACCTCAAAAAATTGAAAATTATTTTTGGATTAATTTGAAGTGTTCAAATTAATTGAGGGATTTAATTTTATGTGATATAATTAATTAAATTAATTATATATGTGATATAATTAATATAATGTATTTGATACATTATAATATAAGGTAATATGAGAGGAATTTTAATATGATTCAAATACTAATTATATGAATGAGATTCATGTAATTAGACTTAATATAAATATGATTTCTATTAAATACCATAATTAAGTTGAGAGGAATCAAATATTTGAATATGATTCAAATACTAATTATGTGAATGAGATTCATAATTTAATTTAATATAAATATGATTTATATTAAATGTCATGCATTAATGAGAGAAAATAAAACTAAAGGTTATATTATATTTGATACAATATAAAACTATGGGTTATATGTTATATTTGATATAACATATAGTATACATATATATAATATAGTAGTTACTATATATTATTATTAATTATATTAAATTATTTTTAATTTAATTAAAGTGAGGGAGTTATAACTTCCTCCCCTATTTTTCTCCCATATTTTTACGTGCAGAGAGTTGGGATTGTCTTCTTCCACAGAAAGTGGATCTGATATTTGGTTCTCTGAAAAATCTATGCCAAAAGAATACAAAGAAGAAGGGTTCTTCTCTTCCCTCTCTCAATCCTCTCTTTCTCTCGACCAAATCTAAGGTAGAGCCCACACCTCCTACAAATTCTCAAATCCTAAGGAGAATACAAGAGGCTCCTTTTTGGTGGTGTCCCAATTGGGATTTGCGTTTGAGAGATCCATTCGTGACTTTGTTCAAAGGATTATATGAAGAAAAGGTTTCTTCAAAGGTAAAGTTTTTCCTTCTCCCTTCTATCTAATTAGAAAAGCGTGTTGTAGGTTAAATTTTAATGTATAATCCTTCTCTTTTAATTTTGTAATTTTTATAAGTTCTATGAAAAATGAAATTTGGGATCAATCCCCTCATTCTGCTGCATAAACCTTCAATGGTTTTCCCTTCACATAATATGTAGTAATAGACAAGAGAATCCAAATAGATTTTATCATATCAACAGGAGAGAAGGTTTTTTCACAGTCCATCCCCTCAACCTGTGTATAAACTTTACTACTAATCTAGCTTTGAAGGTTTGCACCTTTCCTTCTATACCTCTTTTCCTCTTATTGAATAACTTGCAACTTATAGGTTTTACCCTATCAGGTTGGTCTATAAGTTTCCAAGCATAATTGGAGTAAATAGACTCCATTTCTAGATTCATGGCCTTAATCCATTCATCTTTGTCAACATCTTCTATTACCTTCTTATAAGGCAACAGATCCTCAACATCATCATTAATTATATTTTGGGCTTCTGTTAAACCCATGTAGTGAACAAGTGGGTTCACAACCCTCCCATTACATGAAGGAAATCTCAAATATTGAGATGAATTAGTTTGACTAGACGAGTTGTTGATGTACCATTCTCTTCAACAAATCTTGTTAAAATTTCAGTAGTATTTCAGAAATTTTTCAGAAATTTGTTTTGCTTCATGGTTTTTGGTCCCTCATGTTGTCTTCATCCAAGAATGTAGTGTTTGTTGATACAAACATTTTATTTTCATTTGGATCAAAGAAGTACCCATCTCTTGTTTCTTTAGGGTAGCCTACAAATAGGTAGATTTTCGAACGAGGTTCCAACTTTTTGGGATTTGTCATAAGCACATGGGCTGGACATCCCCAAATTTTGAAGTGACGTAAACTATATTTACAGCCTCTCCATAACTCCAAATGTGTTTCAAAAACAATCTTTGATGGATTTTTGTTCAAAATATAAACAGCAGTCTCCACTGCAAATCCCATAAACGAATCAAAAAGTTGAGCATAACTCATGATAGATTGAACTATGTCGAACAGGGTTCTATTTCTCCTTTCCGATAACCATTGTGCTGAGGTGTCCTAGGGGTTGAAAGTTGGGACGTTATTCCATATTCTATCATATAGTTCTGGAATCTTAAGTTCATATACTCTCCATCATAATCAGATCATAGTGTTTTTATCTTATTACCTAACAAGTTTTCAACCTTAGTTTTTATATTCCTTGAACTTTTCAAGTGCTTCAAACTTATGTTGCATTAAGTATAAATACCTATATCTTGAATAATCATCTATAAAAAAGATGAAATATTCATACCCCCCCCTCTTTCTTTTACATTCATTGGATTACAGAGGTCTAAATGTATAAGTTTCAAGGCTTCTTTGGCTCTATAACCTTTTCCAGTAAAAGGTCGTTTTGTCATCTAGCCTTCAAGGCATGACTCATATACATTAAAAGTCCATTTTTCATCAATCTCTCAATCCTATTGAGATTAATGTGATTTAACCTTAGATGCCAAAGGTAGGCATTTTCTTTAGGAGAAATCCTTGGCCTCTTAGTAGTTGTTGTCGTCTTGAACATTTCAGTATTTAAGACAGCCTTTGTAACTAATTGTCACACCCAGACTACCTTTTGAGTCTGAGAAAGGGCGTGACTGCAGCAGTTATCAACCCTTTTGTTGACACTTACTGCCTAATAACTCTTGCGGAAATAACTCTGATACCAATGAACAAATTCAACAATCAACTGATTAAATCGATGAGGCAAACAACAAGTGAATAAGTTGGCCCATTTAATTACAACAATTTAATGTTTATACAACTCCATGACTTAGCAACAAATTTACAAGAACAACAGTAAAACCCTTCAGAAGTGTAACTGTGGCACAAGGCAGACCTTGACCTTAGCAGCACCCTAGAACTCTTTACCTTTCACTAGCTGGGAAGGAAAACATTTGAAAATGGGATGAGCTTTAAAGCCCAGTGAGTGACTAGACAACCGATTCTTATCAGAAGAACTACCCACACTTGGGTACTTTTGCTTAGATACCTTCTCAACTGTGTTCTTCAGTATCGAGCTACTCGGATACCTTCACAATCATCATTCGGTATCGAGTTTCAAGTAAAACTAGTCACACAATGACTTTATTTAATAAAACTTAGAAAACATGTCTTTATTTGAAAGATCTTTCTTAACACATGGTTTCTTAAAACATTGAAAATATTTTAGTCAAACATTTTAGTCACTCACCTTGATCGTTTAGGAACCTTTCTCTCTAGAAGTTCCTTGGTCACCTTGGGCTCCCTTTTGAACCCTACGATTAAGATTCAACTTAAAGCTCGAATTACTCATAGTTATAGGCTTTATCTCGAGTTACTTCCTTCTACAAATATGCTCTAACACATCTCAGGAAGCTTACCTCAAAATCTTAGCTCATAAAACCTCGTGGTTTGGCTGGAAACATCAAAATATCAAGACTTGCCCAGCTTACCTAACAGCTCGACCCTTCTGTCTTGTCCTCATTCTCCAGCCTGATTCCTTGGAGCTTCTTCTCTGGTAGCCCTATTCTGAAAACTAGACTCGCATTGCTTAATATGGCTTTAGAATTACATCAAACGCACTAGTATTCTGGGAGAACTCCTCTTCCCAAATTGATGCTACTTCTTGTCCTTTCTGTCCGATAACATCTCCCCACTTGGAACCTCTTGACCAATGCATAGTCTTACCATCAACGCATAGGCTCCTCCCAATACACTCTTCTTTATGTCCTTTAAAGAGAATTAAGTTCTCATCTGAAGTCCTTAGCCCTATTTATAGGCGTCCAAAGGCTCTCCAAGGTCGACACCTTCTCATCCAAGTGTTTTCCTTAGCGATTGTCAACTTTCAGCCTTCTCCACCTCCTGCTTGAGGTGTCTTCACCTCACACCATCAAAGCAACTTTTGATCAACGCAACTTTGGGTGTACTTCTCCTACATATCCAACGTATGGGGCTTAATTTTGCATGTCTTCTCATGCACCCACCTCAAATTCTTAAGGCTTAAGACTCCTTCCTAGCAAGACACATGTCTGATGACGTCCTCCATATGAGCTCATCCTTCATATGCGTCCACAAACCCTTGGATGTTCAACGCATAGTATGCCATCAGCGCATAGTTGGCTATCAACACATTGTCTATAATCAATGCATAGTGGGTCATCAATGCATAGTATACAATCAACCCTTGGTTTTCAACACAGTACCATCGTAACCCAACTTACAAAGTCATTACAAGCCTTAACCATCGCAAGAGCCAACCACAATGCATCCAACCTAGCCCATCGCATGGCCTATGTCCAACGTATCCATAGTGCATGCCATCGTCAACTTCCAATGCATGATCGTATGACCTCGACATATAGGATGGTTGCATAGCATCAACGCATAGCTCAATCGTCATCGATGCATAAGATGCTTGGCTGCATCGACGCATAGGACGCTCAGCCGCATTGACGGATAAGAACCTCGGTTGGTCCAATGCGTCCATCTGGGCCAACGCGACCCTCGCATCTGCGCACATTCTCGTGCCCTCATATGCTCTCACGCCATATCAATGCATCACCCTCGGCTGTCTTCCTTCAGCCGTATGAACGCATTCCACTGCGTCCGACGTATGCAACACATCCATCAAGCCTATGCATTGGTCTAACCTCTAAGAGCAGCACATGCATCACTCCTACTTCAACTTCTCCTTTTGCCCAATTAATCTCTCCAAGATCTTATGGCCAACGCATAGCAATGCCTAGTCCAACACTTAGCCAATTTTCTCCTTGGCTTTCAACGCATGACAACTCTTGGCAATGCCTCTTGCAAATATTTTGGCCAATCATGCATCCAACCTTACAAACGCATGGTTGCCTTTTCAACTTATGCATTAATGTCTCCTAATACTTCACGCATGGGTCCTTTTTGACCTTACACTTAGTCAATATTTCATAAATGAAAGCTTAACTCAAAACTACTTAAGGAAAATCTATTCAACACTTAGAAATTTCCTTTTCTTCAACATAGAATTTAACTTCCATATGCTTAAGTAGGAAAAATGAAAATCCGGGTTTCACACTAATGGCCTTAGTACATATAAGTTAAGCAAATCTTATCTCTATTCAATTTTTTAAAATAAACATTTTACTTCCAGAGAATGAGAGAGAATAATTTTGCTTAATCAAACAAGAAACAAAGATTAAATTCCTTTTCATTTAAGAACTACATATGTATCATCTAATAACATATATCGTTACTTGTCCAAAAGTAGCTTAAGCTTGCCTATGGCAACAGTTGAAACGGTCTCACCAATACCAACTCGAAGAGTTATCTCCTCAACTTACAATTGTCTCTAGGAATTAAATCCCTGATAGGAAGAACATACATGATTAGTAGCCCATGAATCAACTATCCAGTCAGAATCATTATTCTCTACTAAGCACGACTCCAGGATAAGTAAATCAAATTTACTATCATTAGATCTCTTCCTATTCTAGAGAGCAGTGGGATCAACTTGAATACATTTATTATGAACTCCAAGTTTTTCCTCCAAGGTCAAACCCCTTTGATAAACTTTGCTAGAGTTAGCAACTTTTGCCTCCTCTATTTCCCCCTTGACATTCGCTACAGACCGAAGTTCAAATAGGGAGCTGACATTATTGGTTTCGTCTATATCAACCCCATATTGCTTGAATTTTAAGGACACTCGCTCAAACAACTCTTGCATTGATTGCATGATTTGAAGTGCAGTAACCATGCCCTCAAATATTTTGCCTAAGGCATTAGGTATACTCGCCAAAATGTGAACTCGAACCTCAAGATTAGCCTTTGTCCACCTTTTTTATGCATCTCGAACATTTCGTGTTGCATCAAGGGTTGGAACTAGACGACATTCCTCAGTCAAGACGAAGTTAAGTTCGTTAACCATAAACATAGTTTTAATCGATTCTTTCCAAGTTGTGTAATTGAATCCGATCAATATTTCAGCATTAAGATGGTTCATTGAAGCATTAGTCATTTTTGCAGATGCAAAACAGATTACTTATTTTAGACAGTTATAAAAAAATTCATTTTAATCCAATCAATTTAGTAAAAACTAATAATTAACCCAACATTATTCTATTTTACAATGATGCTTCAGTGATTTAGGACAAAAGTCACCGATAGGTGTCCAGTCACCACTTCCCTAAATTGAGACACATCTCAACCAATCATTACACCAGAATAACCATTATTCCTATAATGATTAGCCACCATTGATTTGGTGAAGAGATATTAACTTGCTTAAGAATTTCTTGTAAGTGTGACCATTCATTTTAGACCCTAAAGCTCCATCCGAATGAGCCAACCAAAGGAAAAAACTGATTGGGGCAAAACCTAAATCGATCCTATCTAGAAAACATTTCCGAAGTTTGCCCCTGATATTGACCTAATGCACAAACAATCCGAAGGGGTACACTTTCAAGGTGCTTCGAGGCCGTGCAAGAAGGTCTCATGATGCAAACCAATGAAGGAGATCGTAGGACATTTTGACACATATCCTTCTCCCACTTACTATAAACATTCTCTCCATTTATCTTGATATTGACCCATTCAAACACCATTCGAAAGGAGACGGTCCCAAGGCGCCTCGAGGCCAAGCATGACTCTCATAGCGTGAACTTATATGGAGAATTTGAATGGAAAAAATTGACATATCGTATATATCTTTTTCCTCCCACTTAGTATTTTAAAAAAATGGTTTATTAACTTAGTAAAAACTGGCTAATTAATTTTAATTAAATCTTTGTTAATTTGCTCAATATTACACTTATATTGAATAATTCAAAAATATGTGACTTCATTTGTTAAACATTTTAACGAAGTCAATAACTTATTGCATGCTTATAAAATATTTGCCCAATTCACCTTTCAAGTTAGTTCCCAGGTTGAAGTGTTTCATGTTAGAGTTAGAGAACATGCAGCGGAAGTTAAACGGATCAATAAGCATTCTAATTCATTAATTTTGGTTTTAAATTAAGCATGCTTATAAACTAATAGAGGGGTTTCATGACATACATTTGAAGAACCACTTGAATCTCGATTCTAGCTGCAAATCTTTTCCAAATCAACTTGTGAACCACCTCAAGGTCTTCCCTACTATTCTTTTAGTGCCTTATATTGAGTTGTATGACTCAAAATAAGTTTGAATAAAGGGAATTTGGAGAGGAGGATCACTACTGCATGATGGAAGAAGACCTTCTTCAACTTCAAGTTTTTCAGCAAAAACTCATATGTTGCATCAGTTGCATGCTCGATTCTCAGCCCAATCTTCTCTATTTATTGCAAGACTATCATGCAAAGAAGATAGATATATGAGTTGCACCTTATGCTTGGAAGATTGAATCAAGAAAGGAGTGGAGAATGTGTGAGCTACTTGAAATTGAAAGAGGAGATATCCCACTTTTAGGATTTTCCATTTTCAATCTTTTCTTCAATTTTGTTTTTCTAAATTGATTTCCAAAATAAATTTTATTTTCAAAATTGAAATCTTTATTAATTTTATAAATTAATTCATTAATTAATTTTCTAATAAAATTAATAATAAATAGTTAATTAAACAATATAATTAATTCTAATTAATTTAATATCATATATTAAATTAATTTAACACTAATTCCACCATCACGAATCCATATTCATGAATTTAATATTTAAATATCCAATTTCGTTTAATTTCAAAATTAAATGTGTAGTTATATCAGATATAATTACTAATTCCCTTAATTCTAATTTGGACATTTCAAATTAACTGATCACACTACTCTAAGGCTAATCCATTTATGAGCTAGTAGGGGGACCTCGTGGACCTACAGATCATGGGCTCCAACGATCCGAGATTAATTGGCTAAACTTTTTACATCGAATTAACCTCCATTTGTTAACTACTGGGTCACTCCACTAAAGCCCAGAGTTGTACTCCCCTCACTGTAGATATATTATGTCCATTTGAAATAACCATGTTTAGTAAGTTAACCCTTCACAGGTTGTTCGTAATAACGGCTGGGTCAAATGGCTGTTTTACCCCCGAGATTACCTCTTGTTCCTTAAATCCCACTAATCCTCTAATGAACAATTGATTTGTGATCCAATCAACAAAACTGAGTCTCTCTCCGGTTAGTAAGAGGGCGGGGCCCCTTGTTCAAGACCCAGAATCAACACTTAAGGGAACAACCTCTCTATTATCCCTAAAAGCAGGTAAGAGTGAATTCCATTTTGCACCCTATGTCCCCAGCTATCTACCCAGTCTTACCCGTGAAATAGGGGTTTTTGAGCTGGCACTGTTGAGCCAACCCTCACCTATGAAAATCTAAGGATAATCCCAAATAAACAGGAGTTCATAGTTAGCTTAGGATTAAGGTCAAGTTGTTGGGGTTGATGCCTTAAAATCTTGTGTCTTGTATTTTATAAACAGTTTGTACGAACGTTTGTGATGTATAATATAAGATATTTACTTCACATCTTGATTTTGCTCAGTTGAATGTTTTATTTGCTTTACCACAAACCAATAAACCTAAATTCCTTGTTATCTATATGTAACTTAAGCATGTATATGGTGACATACAAGTGGATCATGTCTTAAGGGATAACCAAAATGGTCTATAGTATATGGATATAGAAGGGAAACCTTATCCTTGTAACCCTATGGATGTGGCCCACTTTTTGGAATAGTTGTAAGTGTTGTAACTTGTCACAGATGGTATGATCCTGATCACTTGTGTAGGGGACAGGCGAGCAGAGACGTCCTATACAAAGAATTTGTATAAAACCTAACCATGAAATGTTAACATCTTGTTATATAACACCGTTCATGACAGATACTTCACTTCACTAGGATGACCATAGGTAACATGACCTCAATCCTGAGTGAGTTTGGAACTCCTGCTATTGAGGGCGGTCCTTTGATTTTCATGGGTGCGGTGGCCAGTTCACCGACTCAAACCTACCACTTTGGAGATTCATCTGATTTGAGAGCTGGGAACTCAGCTACACAAAATGGAATTCACTATTTCCCCGAAGCAGGGGCAAGTAGATAGATAACTCCCTTAAGGGTTGATTCCAGGGCTTCAACGATGTGACACCACACACCTTCTCTTAGTCGAGAGGTGTTCACACATAGTTGGACTATGTTATATTGTTCATTAGAGGGATCAATGGTACTTAAGGAGTGAGATGTAAATACAGGGGCAAAACAGTAAATTGGCCCAACTGTACTTATGAGCATCTATGAAGGGTTATCATAATTATGATTAGTTATATCCAATGGACAAAGAAATATATTTGTGGTAAGAAGAGTTCAGCTGTTGGTCTTTAGTGGAATGCCTGGCAGTTAATGGATGGTGGATCTCGTGGTTAAAGAGTTTAGTCAGCTATTCACATACCGTTGGAGCTTCGAACCATAGGTCCATAAGGTCCCCTTGTTAGTTTGGATAAAATTGAGAATCAGTTTTTGGGTCAGTTTGAAATGTTCAATTTGACAAGAAGGAGTTCGATCATATATGATATAATTGAACTGGTTAATTATATATGATATGATTGACTAAATGTATGAGATACATTATTTTGGAGGAAATTGGATATAAATATGATTTATATCAAGTAAAGGAGAAAATACTATAGTAGATATATGATATCAAACTATAGGTTAAGAATATAATATGGTTATATTCTTTATTTAATTAATTAGGCGGTTATGAGATAAATGGCCTAGAATTTCTCTAGAATTGTGCGAAAGTGGGAAGATCAAATTCAGTTCTAGTAACTGAAGAATAAAATGAAAATTGGTTTCATTTTGTAAAAAGCACGAGAAATTCGCTCACGGTGTGAATCCATTTGATCGCTTAGCGTTGAGAGCCTATGCGATAGCGCCCATCGTCCTAAACGATCTCACACCCACGCACTAAACGATTGCACGCAATTTCTAAACGATCACTTACTTTTTCTAAACGATCACTTAGCGCACCAAGCAAATCTAAACGATCACTTACTATTTGCTAGACGATCGCTTAGCTAAATCTACACGATCATGCACCTTTTTCTAAACGAAAAGCACCCGACTCTATGATAGTCTTCCCTTTTTCCCACTTGTTTGTTCGTTCTACACGATCGTCTTTTCCTCCTTCCCTCTACCAATTCCATCAAAGCTCACCCTTTGGATTCTCACTTCGAGAATACTGAGGGCTTCTAATGGTGGTGTCGTCCCTGATTGTTGTTGGTTCATGCGCTATCGATCATGTAGACGACTGTAGCGCTGTTAGGCGACTGTTTGCTGGGTGATAAGGACTGAGTTCGAGTGAAGATTTTTTTCAACTGGTACGTTTACTCAGTCTTTTGTATTTTATTTGTTAAAACATGTCAGTAATTAGTGTTGCAATGCATATTTGTTTGTTAGAATGTATGTGTGGTAATTCTATCACAATGAAATCAGAATGATCTGCTACCACTCATGGATACTCTTGTTTAAGAGTTCCTTCACAAGTTACCTAGGTCATCGCTTTGAAATAGTCAGTCTTAAATAGTAAACAACGTAATAGAGTAAGAGTGACTAATTTCGTGATCCGATATTGTACAAACCCATTGCACAGGACGCCCCTATTTCTCATGTCATGACATGTACGAATCAGGATCACTTTGTCTGTAGCAGTTTACAACTCCTTGTAACAACTACAGAGTGGACCGCATCCAATAATGTTACCAGAATAAGGTACCCAACCTTATTCATATACTATAGATCATTTTGATTATTTACCTGAACCTTATCCAGTTTTATATCTCCACATAAAGTTCAAGTACTCATGTAATAGTCATGGTTCTTTTAGTTTATTGGATTTATTTCTAAAATGAAATAAGCAATTCATATATCCAATAACAACTTATTGAATTTTCAGAATAAGTTTTAATGTTTACAAACCACAAGTTTTAGGACATAAAACGCAACATTTCGTTTCCATCAGCTTAAATACCTCAGCCTAGATAAAACTTTCCTTAAACAAAGGTCCCTTATGGATAATTATTTTATAAATTTAATCTCTTATTTAAATTCATTTTAATCCTATTAAAACGAATTAAAAGATTAATATATTTCTAATCTCATTAGAAACGTGTTTAACATAAGTCTAGGTGAATTAATTTTAAACCATTTAAAATTTAATTGGATCTATGTTTGCATGCAACTCTTTATTATAGATTTTAATTCTAGTTTCATTATACTTATAACCATTATAAAATAATGAAAAATAAGATCTATAATTGTATTCCAAGACATTGATTAGATATAACATTTATATTTATCTAAGTAATGGTATGATTAATGCAAAAATTATTTTAATTGAAAAATATAACACTTATATCTAACAATTATTAAGCACACATATCTGTCATGACATCATATATTATAACAATTATAACCTAGTATGATGCATGAATATGCTTAATGTACCATACATCTAAAATAATATAACACTTATATTAAGATGTATGAGTATGCTAATATAATCATGCATAAAAAACATATAATACTTATATTTTGACATGATTCATGAACATGTTTATCCTAAGGTGAGATTTTGAATGTAAATGATATACTTTATGCACCGTTCAAAAATAATTTAAATCATACATCTCATGCATAATTAAATCAATAAAATAGTAAAGTTGACCAGCTATTGGCATTCCTAGAAAATCAAATAAAATCTAAAATCCTAGATTTTAGAAAATCCTACAACAAAGCGGAAAAAGAAAAAAAAATCTCTTGTTCAGCAGCGACGATGGATAAACATAGGCTCAAACCGAAAATCCAATCGTTCAAAACGAGACCCTAGGTTTCCTGAACATACTGACCAAATTTTAGCACAATCCAACAGTTAGAACTCCAATTATTGACAAATTTGTAAAAGTTGTCCCTGAAAAACCGAACTACACTGCATTGTTTCTCTCCATTTTTTCTTGTTTTTCCTTTGTTTTCCCCGGTTCTTTCGACAACAATTTTTTCCACGAAAGACAAACTTACAGATTCAATTTACAGTAAAAAAAAAAAAAAAACCCCATAAACACTGGGTTTTACATTGATCTCATCAATTGAAACTGTAAGTCTAAATGCAAAAAGCCTAAATAGCCAACCCGCAAACCACAATTAAAATCACATACATCTCATGCATATATTTTAAAAGTAATCCACCATTCTATTTTGATTTTGTTCTAAAAAACCAAAAATTAAAATTGCACAAATTGGGCTCTGATACCAATTGAAGGGATCGAATCCCAAACGGAAGTTTATGATCGCCTTGCAATATTGTTTTCAATTTTATATACAAAATACGATATAAAAATAATAACATAATGGATAAACAATCAAGGTTAGCATGCATTTAAGAGAAGAAAAGAGGAAAAAGTTAAACCTTACCTATGTAGATTCCCAAATTCTTCACGATTCCCTCCGCGTCTTCTTCAGAACATCTCTTCAATGATTAAGGGACACCACCAAAGTGAAACCTTTTATTCTCTAGGATCCCAAGAATTGAATGTGTGGTCTCCAAGACTTAGAAGAGGAAGAAGAAGTAGTAGAGAAAAGAAGAGATATTTTGAGAGAAGTAGTAGGAGACTAGGATTCAGAATTCTCAATTAATAATTTCACAAACATGGGCCATGAAGACCTATTTATTGAGAGGAGAGATAACCCCCTTCTCCTAGTCTTTCCAATTTCTACTCTAATTCTAATTTAATTAAATAACTTTTATTTAATTAATTAGTCCAATAATTAAATAACCATATATATTAAATCCAATTTAATATATAAAATTAATTAATAAATAAATAAACATCACATGTTTATTTATCTCTAATTCTGAAAAATTAATTAGTTAATTAATTAATTAATTATTTAATTAATCAATTAAACGACTATATTAAATCAAATTTAATATAGAATTAATCAACATATAATTATCACATATTTATATGTATACATCTTTTTAATAATTGAATCTTATTCAAATATTTTTCTCTGTTAATTATGGATCACATCTATAATTAACCATATTATATTAATATCATTAATATGCAATTGATTTGAACAATTCAAACCATTCCTCTTATAAATCCTTTAGTGACCTAACAAGGGGACCTTATGGACCTATAGATTATATTCTCCAATGATATAAGATTAATTAATAAAACTCTTTAATTAACTTAATCAATTTTCATTAACTACCGGTCATTCCACTAAAGACCGATAATTGTACTCTTCGCATTGTAGATTTATTTATGTGTCCACGGATATAACCACGAGTCGACCCTTCACAAATTGCTCACAACTATAGTTGAGTCAAAATACCGTTTTACCCCTTAGTTATATCTAACTCCTTAAATACAACTGATCCCTCTAATTAACAAATATTTTATAGTCCAACTATAAACTAACACCTTTCGAGCCTGTCAATGTTCAAGACTCGAAATCAGCTATTAAGAGAGAAATTTATCTACTTTCCCTAAGGTCAGGAAAGAAGTGAATTTCATCTTGTGTAGTTGTATTCCCAACTCCCTACTCTGACAAGTCTCCAAAATGGAAGGCTTGTTGAGTCAGCTAACAAGGCCACTCTCACCTATACAAATAAAAGGATTGCCTTCGTAGACAAGAGTTCATAACTCACTCAAGATTAAGGTCAAATCACCTATGGTCATCCTAGTGAAATGTAAGTCTCTTCTAGCAACAGTGTTAGATAGAAAGACTATTCATTTTGCGGTCCGATCTTATATAAACTCTTTGTATAGAATACCCCTGCTCGCTTGTTTCCACATGAACGATCATGATCAGATCATTTGTAACACTTTACAACAATATTAACATCTACAAAGTAGGTCATATTCTTAGTGTCACTAGGATAAAGTAGGATAAGGTACCCAGTCTTATACATATACTACGGACCATTTAGGTTATCACTTAAACATGATCCACTTGTATGTTTCCACATACATATTTAAGTTTTATAAAATAACCTTGGATCTTAGTTTATTGGGTTGATTTAATGCAGTCAAAACATTAATAAAATACCTCTTATTTTATTAGATATATAATTTGTCTTTATAAACTACAAGATACATTCGATTTAGGACATTAACTCCAACAATACCAGAATCTAGGGGACTGCTTAAGTCCATAGATAGACTTATTTAAAAGATAATAGAGGTCCTCTTTCCTCTTTTCCTCAAAACCATTAGGTTGCACTATGTAAATAGTCTCATTTAGATGTCCATGTAAGAAGGCATTTTTCACATCTAGCTAATCTAGTTCTTGGTTGTATTAGGCAACCAAGGACAATAAGAATCTGAAAGAAGTCTGTTTTACAACTGATGACAAGATCTCAAAGTAATCAATACCTTCTCTCTATGTAAATCCCTTACTTACTAGCCTTGCCTTATACCTAGGCTTTTGATCAGTAGTAGTTCTTTTCTTCAATTTATAGATCCATTTGGATGGTATTGGCTTGCATCCCTTATGAAAGAAGCTAGGGTCCATGTATTATTCACATTTAGTGATTACATTTCCTTACACACAGCTTCAATTCAACTTCTTGCATTAGGGCAGTTCACTACCTCATCAAAGATAGTTGCCTTTTAGTCACTTAGGACCATTGTAGAAAAACTAGGTTCATATAATTTGTTTTTGTATACCTTGCTAAAGAAACAATCATTCTTCTCTGTCTATCCCTAGCTAGTGAGTATTGACACAAGTCAAGCTGAGCTTTAACACTTTCAGCTTGCTCACCTATGGTTCCATCTTCTTCTTTTGAATCACTTGGAGGATTAATATTTGTTGATGTATCTTTGGGATTCTCCACCTCAATTCTGGTGTAGGATTCCTAGAGATTTCAACAATAACATTCTCCCTTTACATAAACATTTCATTTTCTCTAAAGGTGACATCTTTGACAATAAATCTCTTCTCAATTAGATTCTACATCTTGAAAACCTTCACTCCATATGTGAACTCCACAAACATACACTTGACAACCCTAGACTTAAGTTTCCCTTGGCTTTGATGTATGTATCCAACAAATCCAAATACTCTTAGGTTTTCAAGGTTAGGTGGATATTTGGACCATTTTTCCTTAGGTGTTAGGAAGTCTAGGGATGTATGTGGGCATCTATTTAGGGTATAAACTGTATAGGCAACAGCTTCAGCCCAATATTTCTCACTGAGAATAGCATCAGACAGTAGGCATCTGACTCTTTCCATAATTATTCTATTCAACCTCTCTGCAACCCCATTATGTTGAGGTGTAAACCTAACTGTCCATTACCTAGTGATTCCATTTTCTCTACAAAACTTATAAAATTCCTCACTACAAAATTCCAGCCCATTATCTGTCCTTAAATATTTGATTTTCTTTGAGGTTTGCTTCTCTATTGTGAGTTTTCATTCTTTGAATTTATAAAAAATTTGATCTTTAGATTTAACAAAGAAAACCCAACTTTTTCTTGAAAAGTCATAAGTATAAGAAAGTAAATATCTTGAGCCACTTAGACTTGAAGTTGAGGCTGATCTTCATAGATCATAGTGGATGTAGTCTAGGATAGATTTGATTGAATGTTGTGTCTTTGTGAAACTGTGTCTAGTAGCGTTGCCCAATATACAATGCTCATAGAAAGTAAGTTGATCAGAAATCTCTTTAGATAGTATACCTCGTTTAGATAGAGCTTCCAGCCCCTTAGCACTAATGTGTGATAGCCTCTTATGCCAAATGTCAGCCTCTGTCAATTCATTAGAGGTCACTGCATAGGCCCCTATCATCATTTCAACTCCCCTTACCACAAATAGGTCATTGACCTTCTCTCCAACTAGAACAACCTTAAAATCTTTAAGAACTCCAAGAGTTCCTCCCTTTCCTCCGTATTCACACCCCACTGCATCTAGCATTTCCAAGGAGATCAAATTTCTCTTAAAAAGTGTAATATTTCTGAGGAGTTTCACAGTCCCATCTTGTAATTTTAATGACACTGATCTAATCCCTTCAATTTTACAAGCTTGGTTGTTACTCATGTAGACCATTTCCATGAATTTCCTTGTAGGTGTTGAACCAGGATCTCATAGAGGTCATATGATAGGTGCATCCAAAGTCTAAGACCCAATCATGTTTCCTAATGGGATAATATGATTGGCCTTGTCTTGTGTTGAAGTTAGTGCATCAGAGTAGATATAGGACCCTTCTACAACTGAAGCTTTAGGCCCTTTGCCTTTAGCTTCTTTCTCTTTTTCATGATTCTTCCTTTTAAAGATAAAACAGTCCTTGATTAGATGACCTTTCTTTTTGCAATATTTGCACTTAATCTTCTGTTTAAGCTTATTCTCATCTGTATGCTATTGTTTTTCTCCCTGTGAGTGATTATGCTTAAAATTTCCTTTCACAAACAACCCTTCACCACTAAGTTGTTCCTTCTTCACTGATTGTAGCTTAAGTTCTCTCTTGTTCTTAAGGCTGTGATGATGGCATCAATAGTTACAGAGTCCCTTCCATATTTCAAAGCATTCTTTACTTCTTTATTGGAGTCTAGTAGGCAGTTTAGAAGCACATTAGCGTTATTTTCATCTCCTATTTTCTCCCCAAGGTTCTTAAATTCAGCAACAATTTTCTTAAATTCATTAAGGTTGTCTGACATAGATCTTGATGAGTCCATTTTAAATGTAAAGAACCTCTCTCTTAGGTACATCTTATTTGGAAGATCCTTAGCTGCAAATAGATCATCTAGCATTGTCTAAATCTTATAGGCGATTGATTAAGAACTTGCCTCAAAACGTTGTCACTTAGATTTAGAACTAAAGTACTATAAGTTTCCAACTCCCAATCTTCCTTTTCTTGAGTTGTGACTGTATTTGGTAGAGTAGATGGATCAAGAAGGGCCTTGTGAGCCTTCTGTTGACCAAGGATGGCTCTTATTTTGGGTTTCCACAATCCAAAATCACCATTTTCATCGAATTTCTCCACTTTAAACCTTGCTACTGCCATGACTGCACTGAATCTTGATTCTTAATTCTCCAAGAACAGAAATCTTGATAGTTTTTATGCTCTGATACCAATTTATTGGGCCACTGATTTTGATTTCAGGCCAAAAGGTTAAATAAAGAAGGTCTGATCCAGGCCAAAAGGTAAAAGAGTTTGGTAAAAGTAAAGGCTGAGAAATTACCATGTTTATCAGTTGAATGTCAACCACGTGGAGAATAATTCTTTACTTCTCTGATGTGAAGATGAGATATTGTTGGAATACAGAAACAAGCAGCAGAAGAAAACATGATTATTAAGCATTCTAATTCCTTAATTTTATATTAAAATAAGTATGTTCATAGGGTAATAAGATGGTTTCATGAAACACATACCTTTGAAGAATTCCTCTCTAATCGAAGCTGCTTCTCACTCAACTCCAAATCTACAGTGAACCACCAAGAGATCTTCTCTATTATTTTTCAGCCTTGAATTTAAGTGGTGGAACTCAAGATTGAAGTGAATTTAGTGATAAAGTTTGGAGGGTTTTGAAAGAAGAAAACTAATTTTCTGTCATTCAAATCCCTTAATCCTCTCAAATTGAAGAGTTTTATCAACTCTATTCTTGCAAGTACATCTAAGCGTTGTCAATGCCAGCTACAAGTTGATGTTGAAGTGGGTTAGGTGGTGAATTTAATTGGAAACACCTCCTACCTAATGGAAGTTGGAGATTTCCACTTACAATTTTAATTTCCAATTTCTAGTTTAAATTTAATTTTTAATTAATTCTAAAATTAAATAAATTTTAAAAAAAATCTGATTTTAATTAATTAAACATATTTAATTAATTAAATAATAATTTAATATCAAATATTAAATTAATCACACACCTAATATTTAAACACGAATCCTATTCATATAATTAATATTTAAATCAATATTTAAATATTATAAACTCTCCAATTTCGTTTAATTTCGATAAATTATACGTTAATTCATTATATCAAATATAATATACAAACCCTAATTTGAATTTGAACTATTCAAATTCAAACCCTAAATTCAATTTGAACACTTCAAATTGATATCATTCCAAATTCATTCAATTTACGTATTCAAGGTGTTCATGTTTTACGAGTTAATAGAGGGACCTTACGGACCTACAGATCATGAGCTCCAACGATTTGAGATTAATTAGCTAAAACTCTTTAGACTGATTAATCAATATTCATTAACTATCGAGTCACTCCACTATAGCTCGATAGTCACACTCTTCTTACTGTAGATATATTTGTGTCAACTTGATTTAACCATAATCAGTAAGTCAACCCTTCACAGGTTATTCGTAATAACAGCAGGGTCAAATGCTGTTTTACCCCCAAAATTACGTCTTGCTCCTTAAGTTCCACTGATCTTCTAATGAACTATTAGTTTGTGGTCCAATGACTAAACCAGATCCCTCTCGAGCCAATGAGAGGGTGGGCCCCTTGTTCAAGACCTAGATTCAACACTTAAGAGAACAACCTTCCTCACATCCTTTAAATTGGGTAGGCATGAATTTCATCTTGCAAAACTATGTCCCCAACTATCTATCCGATCTTACCCCCAAAATAGGAGGCTTATTGAGCGGTGATGTTGGACTACTCTCATCTATACAGATCAAATGATAATCCTGAATAAACAGAAGTTCATAGTTAGTTTAGGATTAAGATCGAGTTACCTCGATCATCTAAGCGAAATAGTTAGTCTTAAACAGTAAACAACATTATAATGTAAGAGTGACTTATTTCTTAGTCCAATTTTATGCAAACTTATTGCATAGGATGCTCCCACTCCTCATGTCAATACATGAACAAATAAGGATCACTTCGTTCATAGCATCTTACAACAAATTGTACACTAGAAGAAATTCGGGCTTTAATATCGTTTTAAATCGATATTAAAAGGCTTTAATGTCGGTTGGCAACCGACATTAAAGATAGTGTTATTAAAGCCCTTTAATGTCGGTTGCCTTTATTGTCGGTTTTAAACCGACATTAAAGGGCTTCAATAACACCAATAACACAGCCTTCAATATCGATTGCAACCAACATTAAAGGTCTTTAGTGATTAAAGCCTGTCGGTTGCAACCGACATTTAAACCTGTTTTGTTTATTCTTAACTGACATTGATGCCTGAATTCGTCCGTTTTATCAATTATTGTCCGTTTTTTAAAGTTCCCTTGCCAAATCCATTTTTTCGATAAAAAAGTATAACATCATCATCATCGAATGCTATGGCTATAACATATTATTCATGTATGGATTGTAAATCTATTACATTTAATCCGTAAATTCTGCTATAGAAATATAATTTAAAAGGCGTACAATAATTCAGGCCTTGGAAACACAAATTACAAGTAATACAAAGATTATGATTTTACAAGGGCAACAGAATCTTCCGTGTAAGGGAAACACAATTTTATTTGTCTACAAATTTGGGAGGGTTTGAGAGATTAAGAGATGTAATATACATTGTTGAGATGGACTTCATTATCAGGATTCTTCTTCTTCAGCTCATACAACAACTATAGAAGAATTAGAAAGATTTAGAATTTAACTTCAACTTAACAAGTAAAGTTACAACACACAGTAAAAGTTAGTAGCAGACCTCGACCAGGCTCATGGAGGGTCCTCCAAGCTGCATGTTCTCCATAATAATGTTGCAAGTTGTCGATAATAAACTCTCCCTTTCCATCCTTTCGCTTGCCGATACTCCCATGGTAATCAGATCCATGTCAATAGTTCTTGAAAGTTTATTACAAAGAAGCAAAATTGAAGTTAAGATATGAGTTAAGAAAACACACATCACAACACACAAGAACAATATCAAGTTCTAAAACAAATTCTCTTAAACCTAACTTCTAGCAGAAAGCCATACCTTGAATATATAAATTTATACAACACAAATTAAGTACCTACCTTCAAACGACATTTTCCAAGAGGAGGCCGTAATTCTCCATATGTTGTGGGTAATACTTTATCATCAGATGACAAGATTAAGAGTTTTAACAAATCACCTATGAGACAAGTTCTATCAGAAACTAATAGAAGAATTTTACTTCCCACAAGTAAATCAAATATTTGCAATTATGGAGACCATGCTGCTGTATTCATAGTGCCATTCACAATGCTGCTTTCCTGCTGTGTACGTGCATGCCAAATCAATGGGCTAGATGTATAAGAGAAACCACAAAGCGCACACACCTATCAAGTTACAATTTTTGAAGTGGCTCAGGCGTGATTCTTTTATACTTTAAGTGGCTGTTGAGTTTGGGAATACTTTTGAGGCTTAAACCACAAAGCGCACACACCTATCAAATTACAATTTTGAATTTGTAAAATGTTTATAATTTAGAGGCTTAATCCTTATACATTTCACCACTTTGAGAGGTAGAACTTCAAGGCTACCTTTAGTCTTTTAAAAGGTTGTTCATAATGTGGAGGTACTAAGGTAACATTATATGCTGAGGAACCAAGTAGGCTATATTTTATTCATTCATCCTTCCAAACCAAAGAACTGGTTGCATTCGATTGATATTCTTGTGTCCATTTCTAACATGATATCAGCTAAGAAACGAAGAGAGAGCAAGGAGACATGATAATGCTATTTTGTTTTCAGAATAAATACTGTGTTCCTCAAACCATGGGCAGACTTTATCATAATTCAAAAAATTAGCAGAACTGCTATTCAATTCAAGAAGTATCCATACAATCATACACCCTAACTTCAGAATTTCTTTGGAAACAGAGTGCAGATGAACATAACAAGTCAACTCTTCATCGGTTAGACTTAAACTAAATAAAAAAGTTAGCAAACATGCTATATAAATCAAGAAGTATCTACGCAATCATGCAGTGTAACTCTAGAATTACTTTGGGAACCAAACGCATATGAACATAACAAGTCAACTCTTCAGCACCTGACTCATTCAAGAAAACTTCAAAGGGAAAAAACGGAACTAACGACGAATGCTGACATGTTTCAAATTCTGGAACAGTTTAGAGGGACAAAACAAAAAAGAGACACCTACATAGAGCAACATCATTTTTCATTTCGCAACACATAATATTTGCATGTAACAAGAATTAAAAACAACAAAGATGACAAGCTCTAAAACCTACTAGCAGTCCAACTCAATCAGTCCAGACTGCAAACAAATTTCTAAAAAGGTATAACTGGATTGATAAAACCCAGATTTAATTAGGGAGCTAGAACAAAAGAAAATGACCAATGAATTAAATTGAAAACAAAGTAATTGCTCACGGTAGAAAACAATATGCATCAACAAAAACAAAAACATAAATCCATCGCCGAATGATTCAACATAAAACCAAGCTTACTTGTCAAAACTTTACTTCCAATAAAGTCAACAGCAGATTGAGAACAAAATATATGTATTCTTACTTCTCTCACGGACACGGAAGAGAACTGGATCGATAACGTGAAGAAGATCGATGGAGACAGGTAAGCGACGACATGAAGGAGATCGACGGACACGGGAAGAAGATCGACGGCGAGCGAAAAAAGGTGAAGAACGAAGCAATGGCGAGCGAAGAAAGGTGAAGGAGATCGACGGCGAGCAAAGAAAGGCTGAAGGAGACCGTTCGGTGAGCGAAGAAAATGAAGGAGATCGACGGCGAGCGAAGAAAGGTGAAGGAGATCCGGCGAGGGAAGAATGGTGAACGGCGCAACACAAAGATAGGGTTTGCGCGAAGAAGGACGCGATAAATTAGGGATATATTATTTAATAAAATAAGAAAAAAAAACATTACACCTTTAATGTCGGTTTTAAACCGACATTAAAGTCCATCTTCAATGTCAGTTTAAAACCGACATAAAAGATCCTTTTTTAAAAAAAAAACCGACATTATACATTCGATTTCACTTTTTTCAACCGACATTAAAGCCTGAATTTCTTCTAGTGGTAACAACTACAGAGTGGGCCACATCCAATAATGTTACTAGAATATGACACCCAACCCTATTTGTATACTATAGATCATTTTGACTATTTACTCGAACTTAATCCACTTTTATATCTCCATATAAAGTTCAAGTATTCATCTAATAGCCATAGATATTAGTTTATTGGATTTAGTCTTTATAAGTACAATTTACAAATTCAATAACAACTTCATTGAAGAAATGCTAAATAACATCTTTATTGATAATAGAAAATGTTTAACTCTAAATTGCGAGTTTTAGGACATACAACCCAACAGATATGCAGATGGAAATGATTTTGGTAAAGAAATTTCTCTCTCTCTCTAGATTGAGGTACAAAGTTTTTATCCCTAACTCTTTCCAAAATTTTCCTTTGATGTATGAAGATTTTCAGGTTAGAATTGATTATTTCAAATATGCAGGTAACGCAAGAGAAAGAGAAGAAGGAGAAGAAGACACCGATATATGTGGTTCAGCCAATGGAGCCTACATCCATAGGGAGGGTGCTGAGTTCTTTTACTTAGAGCTACTAGAAGACAAGTTCTTTTCTTTTACGGATTTTCTTTTTGTATTTCATGTGTAAGTAACAAATGTAAACAATTATGTTTAAATAGACCATGGACTGTTACATAAATTTTTGTAATCTGTTAAAAGAAAATAGGATGGTTGGGCGAAAGACGTACAAATGAAGAGGGAAGATGAAGGCTGCTTATGGATGAAGTCTAAATGAAGGAAAATTTCTGTCGACTTTTTCCTTTGCACATGAAAGGTCTGTTGGTCTTTATACTAGGACGATTTAGAAAAGGAAAAAAATAAATTTAGTGGGTCCATGACAATAAAAATCAGCTCCCTCTCTTTCAAAATAGGTGACATAAATGACTTGGTTGGAATTCTCTCTTAAATTAGATTTTATTTTTTTAAATATGCAATAATAGCTTCCTCGAAATTTGCTCCCCTTGTTTAAACATAAAATTCAAGAAAGGCAAAAATATTAGAAAGCCCACGCATTTAATTTTGACACCCTCCAAATTTCTTAAATTTTTATTTTGCTTTGGGAATTAATTAATTAATTTCCCGAGTAAATCCTCAGGTAGATAGAACTTTCTCAATTATATTCTCAATTGGATTAAAATCTTGAATTTAAAGCTTTTTTATTAAATGAAAGCAAAACTATGTACAAAGGAGTTTAGTGATTCTCAGTTGACTTCCATAGGAGTGATTGAGGCCTTATCTTGACTTAGGCCATCTCCTCAATATAACTTAATTCACTGGCCATGGACTTTGAAGATAGCACCATTTTCATGAAGAATCGAATTCTTTAGTAAAAACACATGAATGTGTGTATCTTTGAAAATTGCTCTAGAAATTCATGAAAAAAAGAGAAACAAACAAAACAAAGGATAAACGTATTTATATAAGCATGTTTTTTTACAAGGATGAGAAGACTTTCCCTTGAAGACTTTCTTCAAGAAATCCTTCTCCAAAATCACGAACAGCCATGAATGCCCATGTACAGTCACAAACTAGACACTACCATTTCGACTTCCTTGATATTCTCCAACGAAAATCGAGATGGTGAGATCTCACATTTGGAAAGGAAAACTTTTACATAGAACTTTTTTGTAAAACCTTTTTGGAGAGAAATCTTTTGTGTCAAAGAGTTAAGATCTACCGAAGAACTCTTCTTCCGTGCATCTAAAAATCATAGAACGCTTATGTGAAAAAACAGTGAGAGAAGGGATGGAATTAGTTGGATGAGGAGTTACAACTCCTTTCCACCAATACCTATACTAACTCCATTGATTTAATAATTTATTTAATATATATATTAAATCAAATTTAATATATATAATTAAATAAATATCATTAATTAATATATTAAATATCATATATTTAATTTCATTCAAATCATATTTAAATAATATCCTCTTAGATAACCTATAGTTTTAATATGAATCTCATTCATATTAATTTTAGCCTACAGTTTTATATAAATCTTATTCATTTAAATAATATTTGAATCTTAATCAAATATTAATCTCTCTCATATAACCTACACATTTAATATGAATCTCATTCATATTAAATTTAACATATTGTTTTAATATAAATCTCATTTATGTTAAATATAGTATAGTTATAATATGAATCTCATTCATATTATTTAATATTCTAATCTTATTCAAATACATTATTCTCTCATATAATAAAGTATAATTTTGAATTTTATTCAAAATTAACTTGATATCATAATCAACCCATATATATTATATAAATTGTATCTCATACAATTAATTCCCTTATTTAATTTGCACAATTCAAATTATTCCAAAATTAGATAATTATTTTACTCTTGGTGAGCTAGCAAGGAGACCTAATAGACCTACATATTAGAAACTCTAATAAAACAAGAGTAATTAATTAAACTCTTTAATTAAATTAATTAACATTCATTAACTGTAAGTCACTCCACTAAAAACCCACAACTGCACTCTTAGCACTGTAGATATAACCAATCAACAATAAGTCAACCCTTCACGAACTGCTCGTAATTTCAATTGAATCAAATTATTGTTTTATCCCTATAATTACATCTAACTCCTTAAGTCTCACTAATCCTCTAATGAACAACTTGTTTATAGTCCTACCATAAATAAAACCCTCTTGGGTTAGTGAGAGGGAAGGACCCCATTGTTCAAGACCTAGAGTTAGCACTCAAGAGAGCAATTCATCTATTTATCCTAAAGACGAGGAGTGAATTTCATCTTGTGTAGCTATGTTCCCAGCCCCCTAATCGGATAAATCCTCAAAATGATAGCTTAATGAGTCGACGAATTGGGCCACTCTCACCCATTGATCATGTAGGAATTACATCCCATCAACACTTGAAGTGTCTTAGAAAACTTTTCCTTAGACATATTAACTTCACTTTAGATATACTATCATTCCATCTGAAGCTATTACAACGAGCATTCAATAGAAACTTTGTAAATGTAAGATGCATGAGACAAGCTTAACATCATATCCTTAACATCTCTATGTGGACATTTAATATACAAAAGCACTTCAAATCAATTATTTGAAATTGGTTAAATAGTCAAACTTTCATATTGATTTTTACTTCATTCATAATGAGTAAATATCAATATAAATAGAATATTTTTTTTTTTTTTTTTTTTTATCTATACAAGAACATTGATATTGTTCAGAGTCATGAGTTATCAAACTCTTCTACTCAAAGACCCTAATTGTGAAATTCATTTCTCAAATGAACGTCAAAATTTTGCAAATCTTTTGCAATTCAATCTTTGAAAATTTTCTTGATTTGTATAGATGCATTAAACATTTTTTTATAAAAGAATTAATTCATTTTTACATATTTCAAATGCAACAATGAATCAAATAATGCATAAAGACTCTATTATGGTAACTAGTGAAAAAAAAATATATGCAATAATGAACCAAATAATGTATAAAGACTCTATTATGGTAATTAGTGAAAAAAATTGACTCAGTCTATTTTCACTCACCAGTTTTAGCGCTTGTTTTCACCTTACGCCAAGAGTGTTACTTTGAAGATCTTTATCTCCAAGTTTTACACTCTCAATTCTTCTTTTTGTAGATCCATTCATATACTTTAGGTTTTGCCCCATCAAGAAAATCCACAAAAACATACTGAGGTTAAATACACATATTTTATCTCAAGTTTCATGACTTTGACATAATTCCTTTTGTCAACATCCTCCAATTCTTGTCTTTTAGTATGACAACTTTGACTTCTAATAAGTCATAGCAAAGGTTGAGTCACCTCATAACTCTCCCACTACTTTTGAGGTTCATAAGTTATCATCTCATCGTCTAATATGACAATATAGACTTCAAGTAAAGCTTTCTAAATGTTGAGCTATCTCATAACTCTCCCACGTTGATGAAGACTTATTTGGTTGACAATTAGAACTTTACTTTCAAAATAAATAAATGGTTAATGACTCTTGTTAACTATTAATTGGTTTTACTTGGAATTAGTTCATCAACACTACTTAACCTTTTTATAGGTTCGCAGCCTTTCATTTGACATTTATAGAAAAATCAGTATTTGTCACACAAATATATTATTTTATTTTGGACTGTACAAAAGACCCTTTTATAACTCCTCAAGGACTACCTACATTTAGGTGTATTTTTGAACATTTGTTTCGCCAAGCTTATTTGTTAATAGTTTTTTTTTTTACACAAGTATCTCAATTTACCCAAACACTGAAATATTGTAAACCAATTTTACAACACTTTCATTATCCAAAATTGTTTCTCAAACATTTTGGAGGAAACAATATTCACAATTGAAATCCCTATTCCATGTCTTTAGTGAGTCTGACATCAGTGTAACATTCAAAAGATTAGGACTATGTTTAACTAAGTTTAAAAAGGCTACATTTTTCCTATTGCAACACAATTTCATGCATATTGTACTAATGCTTGAAGTTGAGATCTAATCTCATTTCCATCAATTAGGCATAGTACAATAAATTTCCTGTACTAATCATTATGATCTTATCATAATGTCACAATAGACTTGCCTAAATGAATTAAACTTTAGTCTAATTTCTTTTGAACATTTCGAAGGAATTAAAGCTTAAGTTGCAATTGATTAGGATACTTTACTCCTAAATACTCATCAATCATATTGATGACTATTTATTATGTCATACTCTTTCAATCATGAGACCATTTTAATCAAAAGGCGTAAGTCCAATAGATTCTTTGGCTAGGTAGCCTAATCTAATAAGGTTTAATGACACTATTGTATGAAAAGTAATACTTTTGACAGGTAATAGTAATTTCAATCCAACTCTTAGAGAATTACCCGTCACTATCATTTAAATGCCAAGGATAAGTATCCTTTTAGGAGAAAAGAATTTTTCTTTCTTTTCGGATTCACTAATCCTTACTCACTCTCGATTTAGTATTTAGGTGTGTTAACTATTCACACACAGAAAACGTATTTATTTAAAGTTGAGCATATTTTCAAACAACTTTTGAAAACATGCCTTATTAATGAAAATTATTCATACTCTATGAATTATTTAGTAATAAAGTCTGAGGAAATTGAATTTCTCTTATGCTGTGAAAAGCACCATACAAAACATAAATAAGTGACATTTTAATGTCTCCCACTACTTTAACTGAGATGAGCTTTCCTAAAGCTATTCTACTAATTTAAATGTTTACCAAGAAACACAACTTAATTTTATTGAAGAAAAAAACTTATGATAGTGAATTCTTATTCAACTATCATGGTGTGAATTTCTATTCTCCACCAAGAATTCGTACATCAAATTTACTTTATTTTTATTTTTCTTCATTTTTGAAGTATTTCGAAAATTCTTTATCATGTGACATCCCAAGCTAATTTGAAAATTTTTTCCTTATTGGCTCTGGTCATAGAATTTTTTTTTAACTTAGATAATACTTAACTTTTAACGTCATTTAGCTTCTGGTGACTTCGACATACAATATGTTTTTCTTGTGACTTTATCTTCTAATCCAGACACATTATATGTCATCTAGATGATAAAAGTAAGCTTCATTTATAAATCATCAATATTTCTTGAATTGGCAACAATCTTTTTTAAGATATTTCCAAAATAAAATACAAATTTAAAATTACATTGTCATAAAGTGTTTATGACATTTTTCCAAGTAACTTATTTATCAAACCTTTTGACTTATATTGGTAATTAAAGAATAAAAATTCCCAAGAGAAATTGACAAAACTTTGAAATATATATGAAACGTGTTATTTGACTATATGCATTATTTTATCCATTTTAATTCGGCATAGAAATAAAAATGAACCCAGTAAATTTATTATGAATCTTATGCATATTAATCTAATTTTTTTTATTGTTATGATACTTTAGTGTTGTAGAGTAAAAGCCACCGTAGGACAATCAGATACTCTTACATTAAATTGAGACATTCTCAACCAGATATTACACAAGAATAACTCTTGCTCCTATAATATTTCGAAGTGTAACCCATCATTTTGGAATTTATAATTTTGCCTCAACAAGTCTGTTGGGGGAAGAACAATGAGAACAAAAATTGCAATCCTATTTTTTCCAAGAGTTAATCCTAATATTGACCCATGCAAATACAATCTATAGGGGGGACGCATCAAAGACACCTCAAGGCCAAACATGAATCTCACGCTGTCAACTAAGAATGGAGACCACGAGATGTGTTGACCTAAGTCGTTTTCCCATTTACTATAACTACATTCTCTAATTCAGCCAGATATTAACCTATGCAAATACCTTCAGTATGGAGACAATCTTATAGGCACCATGCGACCAACATGAATCTCACGGTGTGAATTACTTGAGAACGTAGGAGAATTAGACATATCATATGTTAGGGTTGATGTCCTAAATCTTGTGGGTCCTGTAGTTTGTAATTGTAATGTACAAACAGTTTATTTATTTAATAAAATCAGAGGTATTGACATTTAGAAGCATTAACTCACAAAACCAATAAACTAACAGAAGTGAAATTTGGAATATCAGGACAACTTGTTTCTGATACCAATTGAAGGAAATCGGACATGAGGATTTCCATGAGCAGCGGAATGATCATTCTAAATTCCAGTCGTATTTGAACAACAACAATTACAGTACACAAATGGAATCTAATCGGTCATGCACAAAACGAAAATACACCATACTCTACATAAGATCAAGGGATAGAATTATACATACCTTTGAAGACTTGTCTTCAAACACCCTCAATGTCAGCGATCTCCAAGATCACGATCAATCAGCAATCACCACATGAACACCGCGAACTCAACGAACGGCCTCCAACAATCTCAAACTATGTCAAATTGAGTACGACATCACCACAATGGCTACTTTGATATTCTCGGTGTGAGAATCCAGAAGTGTGGGCACTGTGTGGACTTTGTTAGAGGAAAAGACCGGATGAAAAACAATCGTGTATACAATTGAGCAAATGGGAGATGATGAGGTCTATCGTATAGACGATGCCCAATCGTTTAACAAATACTATGCGATCGTTTAGCAAAAGCACCGCAATCGTTTAGCTAAAGGCCAGTTGAGTGGACTATTGTGTAGTGTCACTCCACGACCGTCTAGTCTCTATTTAGCTATTGTTTAGTGAATCTAATCCACTTGACAGCCAATCGTGAGCAATTTTTAGAGAATAGCAACATTCTCAAATCTACTAAATTTAGGAAAATATTTTTTCTTTTATCTCACGGTTATCATAAAACCACCAATAACCTCCCACTCAATTGGTTATTAAAGAAAAAGAGATAATGATCCAATAATTAATATAATTATAAATATACATGATAACTAACTTACCATACTATATTTATAACCTATAGTTTTAATATTTCATCTCATGAAACATATAAACCATAGCTCTTTTTCTAATTTATGGTACTTAATATAAATCTCATTTACATTAATCATCTACTTGATGTATCTCATACACCACATCGATCATATCATATATAATCAAATTACCTCTTGTCAATTTGAACATTTCAAATCAACACCAAGAATTGATTCTCAACTTGAATCCACTGAGCTACCAATGGTACCTTATGAACCTGTAGCTCGAAGCTCCAACGGTATGTGACTAACTGACTAAACTCTTTGGCCACAAGATCCACCATCTGTTAATTGCTAGGCACTCCACTAAAGATCGACAGCTAAACTCTCCTTACTACAGATATATTATGTGTCCATATCAACCAATCAACAGTGCGATAACTCTTCACAGAATGCTCGTAAGTACCGTTGGGCCACACCGTTATGCCTCTGTAGTTACATCTAACTTCTTAAGTACGACTGATCTCTCTAATGAACATAAGGCATGATTCTACTATGACTAAGTCCTTTCTTCCAAAGAGAGTTGTGGCCACTATGTTCAAGCCCCAGAATTAGCTTTTAAGGGAGCAATCTATCTACTTACCCCTGCTTCGGGGAAGGAGTAAATTTCATCTTGTGTAACTGAGTTCCCAACTCCCAAATAAGAAAAATCCCCAAAAAGGTAGGCATGTTGAGTTGGCAATCTGGCCACTCTCACCCATACTAATCAAAGGACCGCCCTCAAAGGCAGAAGTTCCCAAAACACTCAGGATTGAGGTCATGTCAATTATGGTCATTTAGGTGAGATGTAAGTTTTCAGTATCAACGGTGTTATATACAGAAACTAGCCATCTTGTGTTTCGGTCTTATACAAACTCTTTATATAGGACACCTCCGCTCGCATGTCTCCATATGAATGGTCAGGATCTACCATCTATAGTAGTTCACAACACTTGCAAACCTCTACAAAATGGGTCATATCCATAGTGTCACCATGATCAGGAATCTTTCCTTAATCCTTATACTACATACCTATTTAAGTTATCACTTAAGACATGATCCACTTGTATATCTCATATACATGCTTAAGTTTTTCATACAATAACCATGGAGCTTTGTTTATTGGATATGAGTAAATGCTAGATAAAATAACTCTTATTTTATTCACAACAATGTGTATAGATTTAAAACTACAAGACTCTAGGAAAATTAGGACACCAATCTCAACAATCTCCCACTTGTCCTAATGCCTCAGGAGACTAACGTACAATACAAGATAAATACATGTACAATATATAATTACTAGGGCATACCCCAATATCATCTCCCACTTCCCTAGAAAGGTTGCCGCATATCCCGTAGACCCAGACTCTCCAAATGACCCTTGAACACTTTAGCCGTGAGAGTCTTTGTAAATGGATCAGCAACGTTATGCTCTGTCGCGATCTTCGTGACTATCACATCACCGCGATGCATAATCTCCCTGATCAAATGGTATTTCTACTTTATATGCTTGCCTCGACGATGACTCCGTGGTTCCCTTGAATTTTCCACAGCCTCGTTGTAATCACAATAGAGACTGATTGGTAAATCCATGTTTGGAACAACTTCCAAAACTGTAAGGAATTTCCTCAGCCAAACAACCTTCTTAGCTGCTTCATAAGCGGCTATGTATTCGGCTTCCATAGTGGATTCTGTGATGCATCCTTGCTTGATGCTTCGCCACACTACAACCCTTTCATTCAGAGTGAATACTAACCCCAATGTCGATTTATGAGAATCTCTATCGGTCTGAAAGTCAGAGTGTGTGTTCCCTATAAGGATGATATCCTTATCTCCATACATGAGCATGTAGTTCCTCGTTCTCTGAAGATACTTGAGGATCGTCTTGACCATCGTCCAGTAATCTAATCCTGGATTGGACTGATACCGATCGACAATCCCTACTGCATAGCAAATGTCGGGTCTGGTACACAACATTGCATACATTAAGCTTCCTAAAGCTGAAGCATAGGGAATTTGTCTCATCTCCTCAACCTCTTGAGGTGTCTTAGGACATTGATCCTTAGCATGCCTGAAGGGTAATAAACCTCTTTTGGAATCCTGCATCCTGTACCTCATCAACATTTGATCGATGTACAATGCCTCAGACAGGGCTAATCACTTTTTCTTATGATCCCGAATGATCTGGATCCCTAGAACATACTTTATCTCACCCAAATCTTTCATTTAGAACTGGGCAGCTAGCCATTTTTTAATGTAAGTCAGAAACCCTACATCATTCCCAATGAGTAGGATATCATCCACATACAGTACCAGGAAAGCTACTGAGCTATTGAAAATCTTCTTATAGACACAAGGCTTATCAATGATCTGATCGAAGCCAAACGACTTGACCGAAGTGTCAAATCTAATGTTCTATAATCGAGACACTTGTTTCAACCCATAAATGGACCATTTAAGCTTGCAAATTCTTTACTCCTGATCTAGAACTACGAACCCCTCTGGTTGAGTCATGTAGATGGTCTCCTCAAGATTACCATTGAGAAAAGCAGTCTTGACGTCCATTTGTCATATCTCATAATCATAAAATATGGCTATGGACAGGAGTATCATGATAGACTTGAGCATGACAACAGGTAAGAAAGTTTCCTCATAGTCCACTCCCTCGACCTGGGTGTAACTCTTTGCCACAAGTCGAGCGTTAAAGGTTTGAACCTTTCTATCTACACCTCGCTTTCGCTTATAGATCCACTTACACCCTATGGGTCTTACTAAAGGAACTCTTGAACAAGAGTATCCATGAACGGGTTCGGATCTTTCCTATTTCATTGTGACCGAATTACCACACACACATTCTAACAAACATGTATGCATTTTAACACTAATTATAGGCATGCTTTGACAAATAAAATACAACAGATTGAGTAAACCTACCAGTTGAAGACTGTCTTCACTTAAACTCAATCCAGCGGAAGCAACTCCTCTACGGTCCAAATCGCCCAGCAATCAGTCACTTACCAGCACCACGATCATCTACATGAATGGCAGCGCATGAACAAGCAGCAATTGTGGACGACACCACCACTCGAAGCCCTTGGTATTCTCAGAGTGAGAATCCAAAGAGTCGACTTTGATGGAATTGGTAGAGGAAGGAAGAAAGGACGATCGTGTAGAACGACAAGCAAGTGGGAGATAGTAGGTGACTATCATATAGTCGAGTGCTTTTCGCTTAGAGAAAGGTACATGATCGTGTAGGATTTACTAAGCGATCGTCTAGTAATTAGTAAATGATCGTTTAGAAAATCTCGGTNAGTAATTAGTAAATGATCGTTTAGAAAATCTCGGTGCGCTAACCGATCGTTTCGAGAAGGTGAGTGATCGTTTAGATAACGCGTGTGATCATTTACTACGTGGGTGTGCGATCGTTTAGGCGATGGGCGCCATCATATAGGCTCTCAACTAAGCGATCGAAAAGTTTCCACACCATGAGCGAATTTTCTTGCATCTCTCTTTCGTATCTTTCAAAATGAAAACAATTTACATTTTATTCTTCAATTACAATAACCAAAATTGATCTTCCCACTTTCACACGATTCAGGAGAAATTCTCAGCCAATTATTTCATAACTGCCCATTTAAATAAATAATGAATATAATTAACCTATAGTTTGATATCACATATCTACTATAGTAATTTCTCCTTTACTTGATATAAATCATATTTATATCCAATTCCTCCAAAATAATGTATCTCATACATTTAGTCAATTATATCATATATAATTAACCAGTTCAATTATATCATATATGATCGAACTCCCTCTTGTCAAATTGAACATTTCAAACTGACCCAAAAACTGATTCTCAACTTTATCCAAGCTACCAAGGGGACCTTATGGACCTGTGGCTTGAAGCTCCAACGGTACGTGAATAGCTGACTAAACTCTTTACCCACGAGATCCACCATCCGTTAACTACCAGGCATTCCACTAAATACCAACAGCTGAACTCTTCTTACCACAAATATATTTCTATGTCCATCAGATATAACCAATCATGAGTACGATGACCCTTCACAGATGCTCGTAAGAACAACTGGGCTAATTTACCGTTTTGCCCCTGTAGTTACATCTCACTCCTTAAGTACCACTGATTCCTCTAATGAACAATACAACATAGTCCAACTATGTGTGAACACCTCTTGGACCAAGAGAAGATGTGTGGCGCCACATCGTTCAAGCCTTGGAATCAGCCCTTAAAAAAGCTATCTATCTACTCGCCCCTGCTTCGGGGAAGGAATGAATTCCATCTTGTGTAGCTGAGTTCCTAGCTCCCAAATCACAAGAATCTCCAAAGTAGTAGGTTTGAATCGGAGAACTGGTCAGTCGCACCTATGCAAATCAAAGGACCGTCCTCAATGGCAGGAGTTCCCAACTCACTCAGAATTGAGGTCATGTTACCTATGGTCATTCTAGTCTCTGCCATGAACGGTGATATATAACAAGATGTTAACACTTCGTGGTCGGGTCTTATACAAACTCTCTATATAGGATGCCTCGCTCGCATGTCCCCTACACAAATGATCAGGATCAGACCATCTATGACAAGTCACAACACTTGTGACCATTCCACAAAGTGGGCCGCATCCGTAGCGCTACCAGGACAAGGTTTCCCTCCTATATCCATATACTACAGACCATTTTGGTTATCACTTAAGACATGATCCACTTGTATGTCACGACATACATGCTTAAGTTACATACAGAGAACCAGGGATTTTAGGTTTATTTGTTTGTGGTAAACCAAATAAAACATTCAACTGAGCAATTACAAGATGTGAAGTAAATATCATATATTTTGCATCACAAGCATTTGTACCAACTGTTACAAACTACAGGACACGAGACTTTAGGGCATCAACCCCAACACTTACCCCATCAGGCGAATCCACAAGCTACCAGACGTTATTGAAGTACATAGACTCTATTTCCTAGTTCATGGCCTTAATCCATTCATCTTTGTCAACATCCTCTATTGCTTTCTAAAAAGACAATGGATACTCGTCCCCATCATTATAAATGATGTTCTGGGCTTCAGTCAAATCCATGTAGCGATCTGGTAGGTTCATAACCCCCCCACTACGTCGAGGCAGTATCAACTCTTGAGCTGGTTGACTAGATGTACCGACCTCAATAACTCTTGTTGATCTGTCAGTTTGTTCAATAACTCTTATTGAATCCTCAATAGTCTCAGTCTCACTAGAAATCTTACGTTAAACAAGCTTACTTCATGGCTTATGATCCCGGATGTGGTCATCTTCCAAGAAGATAGCATTTGTAGAAACAAACACTTTGTTCTCACAAGGATCATAGAAGTATTCACCCCTCGTTTCCCTGGGGTAGCCTACAAAGAGGCAAATTTTTTAACGTTGTTCCAACTTCTTCGGGTTAGCCACAAGCACGTGTGCCGGACACCCCGAAATCTTGAAGTGGCATAAAATACCATTACGGCCTCTCCATAGCTCAAATGGTGTTTCAGAAACACTTTTCAAGGGAACGTTGTTCAGAATGTAGCAAGTAGTCTCCACTACAAAACCCCAAAACGAGTATGGAAGATGAGCATAACTCATTGATGCGTTATTTTTATTAAGTGGAAATATGGATGATATGTGTTGATGGATTGCGTTGTGCACTTAAGTTTCCCCAGCGGAATTCAAGTGTAAATTCCTCTGAGTTTCTTGGTAAGTCCAGGGTCGAACACAGCGACTTGTGAAAATAGTTGCGTTGGTGATTTTTACAAAAACTTGCGGTAACCAGTTAAATGAATAAATCGTTGGGTTTGTTGTTTGCATTGATGAATATAAATAACGAATGCGGCAGAGTTTGAAAAGAGTTGGTAAATGGGAAATATGATGAATATGCGGTGAACGGGTCGAGAAAAGTTTCGGCTAACACTCCCTAGAATGCGTCCATGCCTTGCGATCATGCAACATGCATACAATAGTAAACTACCTCTCGTCGTGAATGCTACGGCTTCTAAGGCTAGAACGCATGCGATAAATACGATAAGTCTACAGGGTTTACACATAAACCTCTATCTCTATTTATGAGATGACAACATGACATTCACACAAATATGTGACCACATAATATCACTCCCATCCCTAGGATGCATGCGATGCAAGTTGACAAACACAACTTATCTCTAAGTACTATCTCTTGTTTATGCAAACCTAATCTTGCTCTTTCGAGTTCAGATTCTAACCTAGCTCTCTCGAGTCATTAGGTTCTTTCTTTAGATTCTCTCTCAAGTAACTCTAAAGGATATTTTGCACAGCATAATACAAGACAATCACACGCAATGAACTTCCTAGGTCAGGTTAGCTTAGATCTTCTCATCCCATTCAACTTGTTTAGCTACTCATACGTATTAAGAGAGTGAGCATATGTAGAAATAGAACTTCCATTGAATAGATATGAGATGAAATACAAGATAACAATACAAGTATAGTAAAGAGCCGGGTAGCAATTTCTTGCTGCCAGGCGTTTACACTGTTCTACTCGTGCTCTAAATATATTCTTGCTCTCTGCTCTTATACCCCAAGGTTTTCTCTCGAGCTGCCCTGGGCGATCTCTAGCACCACCACTCTTCTCTTGCTCCGCCGTGAAATGGAAAAGTAAACTATGAACAGAAGAGCTGGTGAACTTGTTAGTTGATCAACCGATTTTCTGAAGAATGCACTTGGTATTTATAGGACATTAATTGAAAGGCGGTTTCTCTCTCCCGGTTGAACAGATGGGATAGCTTTAATTTTTGATTGATGCGTCGGATAATTGTCACCGATAATGCTGAATGTACTTTTTTACCGTTATCGGCTGTCAACTTAATTTGGATCTGATTGCCGTTAGCTTTCTGTCCCATCACTCTTAATTATCCTTTCACCCGGATGCGCCCACCATGTTGCGCTGACCAAGTTGCGGTGATTCTTCTTGGGCAAATGTTTGCAAGCACGATCAACGCAAAGTCTTGCGGTGAAGTTGCGCTCCACCAATGTATTCCTTTGATCGCAATCTCTACATTGCATTAACACATATTCTGCACAAAAATGTAAAGATCAACTTCTCTAATGCGTTGGACGAATGTGACTGCAAAATTAAGAATCTATGCTTAATGGACGCAATTTAGCATATTTCATCAACGCAATCCAACACTGTTTAAGAACTTAGCACTATGATAATGTGCATTTCTGCCCGTTATCACTCATCATAGACCGAACCATGTTCAACAAGGTTCTCTGATACACCATTCTGCTGAGGTGTACCTGGGGTCGAGAGTTGGGACGCAATCTTGTTTGGTTTTATGTCCTAAAACTCGCAGTTTATAAAATGATAAATATTTTCTATAATCAATTTACTTATTATTGATTTCATAAATTGTATGAAAGTCTAAATCCAATAAACTAAGACCCATAACTATTGTATGAGTACTTGAACCTTATGTGGAGGCATAAGGGTGGATCAGGTTCGAGTAAATAGTCAAAATGATCTATGGTACATGAATAAGGTTGGGTACCTTATTCTGGTAACACCATTGGATGCGACCTACTCTGTAGTTGTTACAAAGAGTTGTAAAGTGCTACATACAATGTGATCCTAATTCGTACATGTTATGGCATGAGAAGTGAGGGCATCCTATGCAATGAATTTGCATAAGATCAGGGCCAAGAAATAAGTCACTCTTACTTTATAACGTTGTTTACTGTATAAGACTGACTATTTCACCTAGATGACCTAGGGAACTCAACTTAATCCTGAGCTAACTATGAACTCCTATTTATTTGGGATTGCCCTTAGGTATGCATAGGTGAGGGTTGGCTCAACAGCACCAGCTTTATAAGAATTCCATTTCCAGGGTAAGACCAGATAGATAACTGGGGACATAGGGTGCAAGACGGAGTTCACGCCTACCCGATTTAGGGATAGAAGAAATGTTGTTCTCTCGAGTACTGAATTCAGGTCTTAAACAAGGGGCCCCACCTTCTCACTGGGCTGAGAGAGTTTGGTTAAGTGATTGGATCATAAACCAGTTGTTCATTAGAGGATCAGTAAGAACATGAGAAACAAGACGTAATCTCGGGGGTAAAACATATATTTGGCCCAACCGTTATAATGAACAACCTATGAAGGGTCGACTTGCTGGTTATGATTAAATCATGTGGAGATAATATATCTACAGTGAGGGGAGTGCAACTATCGGCTTTAGTGAAGTGACCCATTAATTAACGAATGGGGATTAATTTTGATCTAATGAGTTTAGCCAATTAATCTCGGATTGTTGGAGCTCATAATTTGTAGGTCTGCGAGGTCCCCCTAGTAGCTCGTAACGGACTAGCTCTAGAATAGCGTGATAAGTTAATTTGAATTGTTCAAATTAGAATTAAAGGAATTAGTAATTATATGAGATATAATTACATGTTTAATTTGAGAATTAAATAGAATAGGAGAATTTATATATTTAAATATGATTTAAATATATAAAGATGGATATATGTTAAAATTAATTTAATATTTGATATTAAATTAATTAAGTTTTATTTAATAATTAATTAATTAAATTACTTAATTTTTTTTTCTAAAATCAAAATAGATTTTATAAAATAAAATTTTTATTTTTGGAGATAAAATTGAAAAAGAGGAAAAAAAAACACAAATGGAAAAATTGGATTTTCCATTATCCATCAGCTAAGTTGCTCATACAAAACCTTTCTTCTTTGCCTTATCTTCTCCAAGCATGAGCTGCAACTCATGCAAGTCTCTCCTTTACATGTTGATCTGAATATAATGAAGAGATTAAAGTGAAAATCGGGCATGTAATATATAGAGAATTTTAGAGAAATTTCGGGTTGAAGAAAGGGTTCTTCAACAAGATTACTGCAGTGAGCATTTCTCCTTCATTCCTTGATTCAAACTTGTTTTAAGTCCCACAACTCAATCTAGAGCACCAAGAAAATAGTGGGAAAGATCCTGAGGTGGTCTACAACAAGATTTGGAGAAGATAGCAGCTGGAGAAAGAGCTTTGAAGAAGTTCTACAAGAGGTATGTCTTAAAACTCACTTGTTTTTCTGCAAGAGCATGCTTGATATTTTGCCAAAATTAGTGAATTTGAGTACTTAGATGATTTTTGCTTCCACTGTTGCTGATACAATCCTACAATTGGTATCAGAGCATCAAATAAGCATTCAATTCTGTTTAATTTTGATTTGGTGGGTGTTTTATATGAGAAATATGAAACTGATACACTGATATGGTTTTCTGAGTTTTGGCTTTTTAATTCTCTTTAATTTCTCATTTAAATTTGTAATTGGCTCTTTTTTATGAGCTTTTATGTGTTAGCAAGAGTCTGTAATTTATTTGTTGTCATTAGAGTTGAAATTAAGATGTAATTGAAGAAACAAGTGAAGGGGGCCGAGCTGCTATTCCAGTTTTTCAACTTCTACTCAAAATCATTGTTGAGGTTCAGTTGCTAAGCGATCGTCTAACTCCAGGCGTTACACGATGTGAAGAAAAGCTAGATGATCATATAACAATGGACGCTGGTCGTTGTGATATTGAACGCTAGACAATCGTGTACCTGTGAGACCTAAAGGATGCGTTTAATTTGCTATACGATAGCATTAAGCGATCGTTTAGCTTTGGCGTGGGATCTAAACGATACGTTGAATTTACTATACGATGGTACTACACGATCATTTAGCTATGATGTGTGCTAGGTGATGCAATGAAGTCCTATACGATAGCGCTGAGCGATCGTTTAGATGCGGAGCTAAGCGATCGTGTAGACGAAGTGCTAAGCGATGCGTTAAAGTTTCTATGTGATGGAACTAAACGATTGCTTACCAACGATTCTGAACGACGTGATGATGTTCTATACAATGGAGCTAAGCGATTGTTTAGCTACGACGGATACTAAACGATGACAGAAAGTGCTAGACGATGGTGTTAAGCGATCATTTAGTTTTATACGATAGAACTAAGCGATAACTAAGCGATAGCTAATCAATGGAGTTGAGCGATTGTGTAGTTCTATGCGATAAAGCTAAGTGATCGTTTAGCTTCGGCAGTCACTAAGCTATCGTGTAATTCTATGCGATAAAGCTAAACGATCGTTTAGTTGAGGCAAACACTAAGTGATCGTGTACCCCTTTCACAACACAAGGCGATGCAGCTAGGCGATTGCCTTCAGCGCTACACGATCGGCCTTTGCAAGACTTTTAAGGTTGGATCGAGAGCAGCTGGTTTGATCGGTTTTCTCAAGGTCCAATCCGGTTTATCTTTAAAGTGGTTTTGGCTGGTCCGGTTCAGACTTTGATGGTCCAGTTCAGACTCATCTAGTCCGGTTCAAGGTGCTTGTGTTTGGTTTGGAGCAGTTTTCAAGCTGATTGTAATAGTTAGGCTTATGTTTGCTTGTTTTTGCCAAAACTAAAACCATATCAGTCTGTGATTAATTATTTATGCATTTGATGTATGTTATAATTAAATAAATCTTGTATGTGCATATAGTATGCCATTTAGATTTAAAATCCCACCATAGGAAGCATGTTACATGCATTGAAAGAAGGTTATAATTATTATAATATATAATATGCATGTTAGGGTTTCTTGTATTTAATATAAGTATTATATTAAATATTGAATGCCTTATGTATGTTATGGATGTTTAGCATGTCTAAAGTTTTATAACTTAAGTTGACGGTTTACGAAACACCTTCTACCTGGGTATTATGGCCGAATTTTGTATGTTGGTAACAGATTTTATGAGCATACTTAAGTGATGCGAGGTAATAAAATGGTTTATCACCTAGACATCGAAGGTTAAAATCCAATTATAAGAGTTATACTTGGATAAACTACATAAACTTAGGGTTGTTTTATTAGCCAAAAAGAACCCAAGTATAAATCTACTCAAATAGATCACTTCAGTGGCAGTTTAATAACTTCTATATGATAGAGTTATTAGAAAACTTCAGTGGGAGATTAATAACATATATGATACGTTATTTCTAGCTCTCACGTCTTTAAGATTTCACAATCTAGATTTAAGCGGTACTTCGTGTCACCCTGGAAATGGCCTCCATTCGGAAAGTATTTTTTTAACTTAAATCTAGATTTTGGTGAATAAGAGGAAGTTGTTCAAACATAAGTCTATTATTCGATATATAAATTTCAACTGCCATGTCTCCACATAGTTTATAATGTGAGATTCATATGACGCTTTGTGTCACCCTGGAAATGGCCACCATTTGGAAAGTGTTTTGTATGAGTCAATATCAAGGTAAACGGAGGAAGTAGTTCGTAGTAAGTGGGTGAAGGATATATGTATGTCAATATATCCTACAGTCTCCTCCATTAGTCTAAACCGTGAGATTCCTATGTTGTGCCTGCTGGTTTACTTTAGGTAGCCCTTTGTTAGTCGCTAAGCGACGGCTATCCCCTCGGAGGGTTGTAACATAGGATTCAGAACAACACAGGCTTCAGTAAAATGAATAGGGTCATATAGTTTCGTCTTGGATGTGTCTTCTATTTCAGATGCATGTCGGCTGACGTTAAAGCCCTTTAATGTCGGCTGACGTTAAAGCCCTTTAATGTCGGCTGACGTTAAAGCCCTTTAATGTCGGCTGACGTTAAAGCCCTTTAATGTCAGTTTCAACTGAAGCCCAAGAATCAAATGAAGCCCTTTAAACCGACATTGAAGACCGGAATCTATCCGTTTTATTAATTATTGTCCGTTTTTTTTAAATTTCATTTCCAAATCCATTTTTTCGATAAAAAAGTATAACATGACGCATCATCATCGAACGTTGTGGCTATGACATTATTCATGTATGGATTATAAATCTATTACATTTAATCCGAAAATTCTACTATAAAATTATAATTTAAAAAGTCGTACAATAATTCAGGCCTTGAAAAAACGAATTATAAGTAATACAAATATTATGATTTTACAAGTAATACAAAAAATACAAATAATTCAGGCCTTCATAATTCTTCTTGAACAAACCCCTCAACTTCAGCAGTGTTTGGTTATAGGCATCTTTGTCTTACCACTGTTATTCAAAGGATCACAAACAATAAAGGTTTAAGACAAAGGATTGAAAGTGAAAATGTGATCAGAATTCATATTCAACTAACCGGGTTTTTTGGGAATGTGCATAAATGGTACATTCAAGGCAAAATTCTTGTAGTGAATGTGTTAGATCTAGAGTTCCCCAAGAAAAAGCATAAAAAAATTGCGATACCAAATCTTTACTCCTTTGTTGCACCTACAAAACAAGAAAACTCAATAGTTAAATAAATGAGAGAATCTTCTTTTTCAAGATCTTAAAGAAGATAAGCTTGGTTACCTAGATATGAGATACAAAGACGATGAAAAATTTTCGACAGCATAACGATGCTACCACAACAAAACAAAAAAATTACCATGAACCTATTCAAAGAAACACACTCCCAAAAATATTTCATAACCACATGTTCTTAATAGAACTATGAGAATTCTCAAAAAATGAATATTCAAGAACACATATATCAATAAGCAAATTTAGCTCACAATGTACTTCAAATCTCAAAAGTTGTCACAAAAACTACCATAGTGCATGAATAACCTACAAACTACCATATTGCAACCCACAAACTCAAGCACCTTGAATCAAATCTTAACTACAAATAAATAGTACACATGAGTCATAAACGGGTGTTACAGTCTAATCCAATATGGTCCAAAGAGAAATAAGCATACTATAACTTCTCAAACAGGAATTTCCATATCATTAGAGTCACTTGAAAACACTTAGAAATTGTGCTTAAAACTACAAGCATTCAAAAATGCACTTACCAGGAACAATTTTTACGTGAACCCCTTGTTGTTGCAAGAAATTCATCTCCTCCCCACCCCTTCCAAACACCTAAAAAACATGCAAACAACACCATTAAAAGTATAGGATAGAATGAACCTGGCGGCATGTACAGCGGAGACACGTGAACAACGATAATGCCTTCTATGTCTCTTCCAAAGGTGTCTTAAATATTGAAGAAGAAACAACAAAAGATGACATTATTTTAGTAATCTTTCTTTCTCAGCTCATACACAAGAAGAAAAAATAGGAAATAGCCAATTTAAACATATTCTTCCAAGAAAAACAGATAGATCTCAAGAGTTGATATCAATAGATGAGAGAATCGTCTTTTTCAAGATCTTGAAGAAGAGAAGATTGGTTACCTAGATATGAGATACGAAGACGATGAAAAATTTTTGGCAGCATAACGATGCTACCACAACAAAACCAAAAATTTATCTTCAACCCATTCAAAGAAACACACTCCCAAAAATATTTCACAACCACATGTTCTCAACAAAACTATCAGAATTCCCAAAAAATGAGTATTCAAGAACACATATATCAATAAGAAAATTTAGCTCACAATGTACTTCAAATGTTAAAAGTTGTCACAAAAACTACCATAGTTCATGAATAACCCACAAACTATCATAGTGCAACCCACAAACTCAAGCACCTTGAATCAAATCTAAACTACAAATAAATAGTATCCATGAGTCATAAACGGGTGTTACATTCTAATCCAATATGGTCCAAAGAGAAATAAGCACACTATAATTTCTCAAACTTGAATTTCCATATCATTAGAGTAACTTGAAAACACTTGGAAATTGTGCTTAAGACTGCAAGCATTCAAAAATGCACTTACCAGGAACAACATTTACGTGAATCCCTTGTTGTTGCAAGAAATTCATCTCCTCCCAACTCCTTCCAAACACCTAAAAAACACACAAACAACACCATTAAAAGTATAGGGTAGAAAAATTCATAGGCCTACTAGACACACCATTAAAATGCAACTTCTCATATATGTAAAACAATTGCATTTTAGGAGCTCATATTTTATCACACTATCATAAAAAACAAAGGAGTTCTTATATATTTATTCATCTAAAAACTTCTTTACAACCCATCAAATTAATGTTTAAGTCGAATTAGGAAATGTGCTAGAAACAAGTTCTCTCTCCTTTAATTAGCCTAAAAATTGCATCACATCAAAATGTTTGATTGCCCAACATAAAGCCTGTCTCTTATACACATCTAGATGTGTATAAGAATAAGCGTTAATAATCACTACTCAACTCTTTTAATACATAGTAACAAAACAATATCAATTTGAAACTCGAAAAATTAAAGCACATTCATAGATATATACACACATCCACGCATGTATATATTAGGCGTAGAAATCTTATGAATCCCCAACGTATATACCAAGTTTGAGATTGAAATTGCCCAAACTCCATAGTCCAAATTATTAGCTAGTGAGTCACTTAAGTTTGAGTTTATTCATTTTTATAAGTCTACTCCACTCCAAATTCACAGTGAATATTTCATCATTAAAAGAATTAACAGATCTAAAAGTTAGTATCCATACAAAACATGCACAAACACACATACATTTCCTTTCAAAAAACAAAATAAAAACATTTCAGAAGAAAACAAAAGAAACAAGAAAATGAGTAAAACCTTCAATTCGTGGAAACAGAAATAGTGATGTTGGATCAAGTGCGGCTGTTCAACAGGCAAGGAAGATTGTAACTTACACCTAAGACAAGAACTGAAAGAGGATAGATATAAGCCACACGACACTGCAAAACACCAAAAGCACGGAAAGTTCTTCTGCTTGCTCGGCATGGCAACCAGGTGAATTTCTTCATCTCCAACACACACAATTGTGGTCTATAAGTTCGGAAAAGAAAATCAGAATCGAAATTACAATCTAACTTCATTTAATACAGTCTCACTTTCATAAGTCTACTCCACCCCAAATTGACAGTAAATTTTTTCATGACTAAAAGAATTAATAGAGCTGAAAATCAGTATCCATCAGTATCCATACCAAACATGCACAAACACACATACATTTCCTCTCAGAAAACAAAACAAAAATGTTTCAGAGGAAGCGAAAAGAATAAAAAAAATGAGTAAAACCTTCAATTCGTGGAAACAGAAGTAGTGAAGCTAGATCAAGTGCGGCTATTCAACAGGAAAGGAAGATTGTAGCTTACACCTAAGAGAAAATGAAGAAATTGTCTGAAGAACTGAAAGAGGAGGACATCTCTCACTAGGCGGTGATATACAGTAGATTCTAATCTCGTTGTTCGAAAACTAAAATTTTGGTCCATTGCCGAAATAGCATCAAGTTCCCCAAGATAGACGTCACCATGAAACACCGCTGATTTGAACCCTAAACGGCTCATTTGGAACAAATTATGGAAAATGTGGAAATAAAATCAAAAGAAGAAGAGAAAGAGGGGGAGAAAAATAGAGGTGGATCTTGATGAACGTAGGTGGATCTGCACGACAAATAGAGGCGGGTCGACGAACAGAGGCCAGATCTACCAGGTTGTTGGCCGAGTTGTGAGTTTCGCATGGAAGGAAGAAATGAGTCACGTTTTGGAAGGGTTTCGCATGGGTTGTGGGTGAATGGAAGTCTGGGAATGAAAGGAAAAAGAAAATGAGGGGAGAATGAAGCAGGAAATGAAAAAAATGGGAGGGGATGAAGGGATAGTTTTTTTTTAAAAAAAAAAAAGCGAATCTTTAATGTCGGTTTTAAACCGACATTAAAGGTATACCTACAATGTCAGTTTAAAATTGACATTAAAGATCCGCTTTTTTTAAAAAAAAAAAAATAAAATCGACATTATACATCCGGTTTTACTTTTTTTAACCGACATTAAAGCCCAAAATTCTTGTAGTGGTTAAACTTACAAGAATTACTAAGTTGTTAGTAAAGATCTTGACTGAAAACGATAACTAAACGATTATAGGAATAAGAGTTATTCCAGGTATAGTATTTAGTCAAATTTGTTTGTTTTAGTGAAGGAATATGTGACTGCCCCTTGGTAGCACATATTCTGACTCATTAAAGTATCGTTGCAAATAAATAATGGTTATAGGTACATTATTACTTTTTTCTAAAACTTGATCTTGTATTTAGTTACAATTTGCTAATTAGAATTTGTTTGAATCAGCATGTCGAATTTCTCTAGAATACTCACTTCTGATGTACATAACTGTAAAATCAAAGCGACAAACAAATTACTAGCAGTTGATTACACCAAAAGAGTTTTAACTGAGGATTGTCCTCTATCTCCCAACTTATCTGAAACTATGAATTATGTAGATGAGAATGCACAAATCGAACAACAAGACAAATATGATTTACTTGTTATAGAAGCATGTTTAGTGGAAAATGATAAAATCTGGATAATTGATTCAGGTGCCGCTAATTATGTATGTACTATCTCACAAGAAACAAGTTCCTGGAGACCTGTCAGAAGGTGAAACAGTCTTTAAGGTATGGACCGGGGAGATTGTTTTAGCCAAAGCAATAAGAGATATGAAGTTATTTATAGGAGATAAGTATATTTATTTGAAAAATGTATATTATATTCCTTCTATGAAAAGAAATCTAATATCTGTCTCTTGTTTGCTAGAACAAAATCATAAAGTTTATTTCGAAAATGGTGAAGTGTTCATCAATATGGGAAATAAAAAGATTTGCTCTACAAAATTAGAAAATAATTTGTACATGTTAAAACTAACTGAGGTCAAAGCTGTTTTGAACATAGAGATGTTTAAAACTGATGGGACTCATAAGAAGGGGAAGATTTCTCCAAATGCATATCTTTGGCACTTGAGACTGGGTCACATAAATCTCAACAGGATTGAGAGATTGGTTAAGAACGGTCTTCTAAATAAATTAGAAGACAGTTTATTACCACCTTGTGAGTTCTGTCTCGAAGGTAAAATGACAAAAAGATCTTTTTCTGGAAAAGGTCTTAGAGCCAAAGAACCCCTAGATCTGATTCACTCAGACCTTTGTGGGCCTCTAAATGTTAGAGCGAGAGGAGAGTATGAATATTTCATCAATTTTATAGATGATTATTCTAGGTATGGGCATATTTACCTAATGCACTAAAAGTCTGAAACTTTTGAAAAGTTCAAAGAGTATAAGGCTGAGGTTGAGAACCAATTAGGTAAAAAGATTAAAACACTTCGATCGAATCGAGGTAGTGAGTATATGGACATAGAATTCTAGAACTATTTGATAGAACATGGAATTCAGTCTCAACTCACAGCCCATGGCACACATTAGCAGAACGGTATGGCAGAAAAGAGAAACAGAACCTTGTTAAACATGGTTCATTCCATGATGAATTACGCACAGTTACCAAATTCATTTTGGGGACACGCAGTTGGGACTGTGGTGTATATTTTGAACATAGTTCTCTCGAACAGTGTTTCTAAAAAACCTTATGAGCTCTGAAGACGACGTAAAGAAAATTTATATCATTGTAGGATTTGGGGTTGTCCACCATATGTGTTGGTGCAAAATCCTAAAAAGCTAGAACAACGTTCAAAAGTATGCCCTTTTGTAGGCTACCCAAAAGAAACAAAAGGTGGTCTCTTTTATGATCCTCAGGAAGATAAAGTGTTTGTATCGACAAATGCAACCTTCCTGGAGGAAGATTATATAAAGAACCATCAACCTCACAGTAAGCTAATAATAGAAGAAATGTCCAGAGAAATGACAAATGTATCAACACGAGATGTTGATCGAGCAGGTCTATCAACAAGAGTTGTTGATGAAACTGATACTCCACATCTTTTTCAAGGCTTGAGATTGCCTCGTCGTAGTGGAAGGGTTGTGCAACAGCCTGACCAATACATGGGTTAAACTGAAACTCAACTCATCATACTATATGATGGTTTAGAGGATTCATTGTCTTTTAACTAAACAATGAACAATGTGGACAAAGACCAATGGATCAAAGCCATGGACCTTGAAATGGAATCTACGTATTTCCATTCTGTCTGGATCTTATAGATCAACCAGAAGGGGTAAAACCCATCTGTTGCAAATGGATCTACAAGAGAAAATGAGACCAAGTTGGTAAGGTATAGACCTACAAAGCTAGACTTGTGGCAAAAGGGTTTACCCAAAGAGAGGGGGTAGATTTTGAAGAAACCTTCTCTCCAATTGCCATGATAAAGTCTATTAGAATACTCTTGTCCATAGCCACATTTTATGATTATGAAATATGGCAAATGGATGTCATGACAGCTTTTTTGAATGGCTATCTTTAAGAGAGTATCTATATGTCTCAACCATAAGGGTTTATACAGCAGGGTCAAGAGCAAAAGGTTTGCAAGCTTAATCGATCCATTTATGGATTTTACAAGTTTCTAGATCCTGGAATATGAGATTTGATGTTGCGATCAAATCTTATGGCTTTGAACAAAATGTTGACAAACCCTGTGTATACAAGAAAACCGTCAACAAAACTATCGCTTTTCTGGTGTTGTATGTTGATGATATTCTACTCATTGGAAATAAGGTAGAATATCTAGCCGACGTTAAGAGATGGCTAGCTTCGCAATTCCAAATGAATGATTGGGGAGAAGCACAGTATGTTCTTGGATTCCAAATAGTTCGAAATCGCAATAACAGAACATTAGCATTATATCAAGCATCTTATATAGACAAGATGTTGTCTAGGTATAAAATGAAAAATTCCAAGAAAGGATCTTCACCTTTCAGGCATGGAATCACTTGTCTAAGGATCAAAGTCCTAAAACACCTCAAGAGGTTGAGAAGATGAATCGAATTCCATATGCATCTGCAGTTGGGAGTCTAATGTATGCAATGTTGTGTACTCATCTCGATATATGCTATGCCGTAGGAATTGTCAGTAGATTTTAGTCCAATCCTGCTCATGACCATTGGACTGTTGTTAAAAACATTCTCAAGTATCTTCGAAGAATGGGAGATTATATGCTCGTGTATGGTACTGAGGATCTGATCCTTACTAGATACACTGATTCTGACGTTCAGACTGGTATTGATTCGAGGAAATCAACTTTGGGGTTAGTATTTATTCTAAATGGAGGAGTAGTTGTTTGGAGGAGCATCAAGCAGAGTTGTATTGTTGACTCCACAATGGAAGCTGAGTATGTAGCTGCAAGTGAAGTAGCAAAAGAAACAGTATGGCTCAGAATGTTCCTGACAGATCTTAAACTAGTTCCTAATATGCACTTGCCTGTCACTCTTTATTGTGACAACAGTGGAGCAGTTGCAAATTCAAAGGAACCATGAAGCCATAAAAGGGGAAAGCATATCGAGCGGAAGTACCATCTCATCAGAGAGATTGTACACAGAGGAGACATAATCGTCACCCAAATTGCTTCCAAAGACAACCTAGCTAATCCATTTACGAAGGCCCTCTCGGCTAAAGTGTTCAAGGGTCACTTAGTAGGACTAGGTCTACAAGTTTTGTATCACTAGGGAGAATTTATGGGTATTTTAATGCCCTAGTTTATTGTACTTGTACATTTTATTCTCCCTATGTAAACTCAATATTGTATATATTTGTATATATTGATCTACTGGAGTTTTAGTCCAAGTGGGAGTATTATTGGGTTTTATGTCCTAAAACTCTCAGTTTGTAAAATGATAAACATTTTCTATAATTAATATACTTATTATTGATTTCATAAATTGTATGAAAGTCTAAATCAAACAAACTAAGACCCACGACTATTGTATGAGTACTTGAACTTTATGTGGCGGCATAAGAATATATCAGGTTCGAGTAAATAGTCAAAATGATCTATGGTACATGAATAAGGTTGGGTACCTTATTCTGGTAACACCATTGGATGCAGCCTACTCTGTAGTTGTTACAAAGAGTTGTAAAGTGCTACATATGATGTGATCCTAATTCGTACATGTTATGACATGAAGAGTGAGGGCGTCTGATGCAATAAGTTTGCAAAATATCAGAACCAAGAAATAAGTCACTCTTACTTTATAACGTTGTTTACTGTATAAGACTGACTATTTCACCTAGATGACATAGGTAACTCGATCTTAATCCTGAGCTAACTATGAACACTTATTTATTCGGGATTGCCCTTAGATTTGAATAGGTGAGGGTTGGCTCAACAGCATCGACTCAATAAGACTCCCATTTCCAGGGTAAGACCGGATAGATAGCTGGGGAAATAGAGTGCAAGACAGAGTTCACGCCTACCCGATTTAAGGATAGGAGAAATGTTGTTCTCTCAAGTACTGAATCCAGGTTTTGAACAAGAGGTCTCACCTTCTCACTAGGCTGAGAGAGTTTGGTTTAGTGATAGATCACAAACCAGTTGTTCATTAGAAGATTAATAGGAACTTAATTAAGGAATAAGATGTAATCTCAAGGGTAAAATAGATATTTGACCCAGGCATTATTACGAATAACATGTGAAGGGTCGACTGGCTGATTATGGTTAAATCATGTAGACTATATATATGAACAGTGAGGGGAGAGAACCTATGGGCTTTAGTGGAATGACCCATTAGTTAACGAATGAGGATTAATCTGGTCTAATGAGTGTAGCCAATTAATCTCGGATCGTTGGAACCCATAATTTGTAGGTCCGTGAGGTCCCCCAACTAGCTCGTAACGGACTAGCTCTAGAATAACGTAAGTTAATTAAATCATTCAAATTAGAATTAACGGAATATGAAATATAATTACATGTTTAATTTGAGAATTAAACGGAATAGGAGAATTTATATATTTAAATATGATTTAAATATATAAAGATGGATATGTGTTAAAATTAATTTAATATTTGATATTAAATTAATTAAATTTTATTTAATAATTAATTTATGAAATTAATTAAAATTTTCATTTTTTAAAATCAAAATAGATTTTATAAAATAAAATTTAGACTTTTGGAGAAAAAATTGAAAAATGGGAAAAAAAAGCAAAACACAAATGGAAAAATTGGATTTTCCATTATCCATCTCCTAAGTTGCTCACACAAAAGCTTTCTTCTTTGCCTTGTCTTCTCTAAGCACAAGCTGAAACTCATGCAAGTCTCTCCTTTGCATGTTGATCTTCACTATAATGAAGAGATTGGAGTGAAAATCTGGCATGTAATGTATAGAGAATTTTAGAGAAAAATCAGGTTGAAGAAAGGGTTCTTCAACAAGATTACTGTAGTGAGCATTTCTCCTTCACTCCTTGATTCAAGTTTGTTTTGAGTCCCACAACTCAATCTAGAGCACCAAGAGAATAGTGGGGAAGATCTTGAGGTGGTATGCCACAAGATTTAGAGAAGATAGCAGCTGGAGAATGAGTTTTGAGGAAGTTTTACAAGAGATATGTCTTGAAACTCACTTGTTTTTCTACAAGACCATGCTTTATATTTTGCCAAAATTTTTGTGCTTCCACTGTTGCTGATACAATTCTATAAGTCCCATGTTCTATCATATAGTTCTGGAATTGGAGGTCCATATACTCTCCACCACAATCAGATCGTAGTGTTTTTATCTTCTTACCTAACAAGTTTTCAACTTCAGCCTTATACACCTTGAACTTGTCAAGGGCTTCATACTTCCGTTGCATTAGGTAGAGATACTCGTACATTGAATAATCATCTATAAAAAAGATGAAATAGTCATGCCAACCTCGAACCCTAAAACTCATCAGACCACAGAGGTCAGAATTAACAATCTTCAAGGCTTCCTTGGCTCTGTAACCTTTTACAGTACAAGGTCGTTTGATCATCTTGTCTTCGAGGCATAATTCGCACACCGGCAATGAGTTTTCTTCTAAACTCTTTAGAAGTCCATTTTTCACCAACTGCTCAATCCTATTGAGGTTGATGTGACCTAACTTTAGATGCTAAAGATGGGCATTTTCTTTAAGAGAAACCTTTGGTCTTTTAGCTATTGTTGTCGTACTGAACATTTCAGTATTAAATAAGGCTTTTATGACTAATGACCTTAGTACATAGAAGTTACTTTCCATTGAACCAAAACTAATCTCCATCTCATTCTCGAAAATAAACACTTTATTCTCAGAAAAGGAGACGGTATAACCTTGTTCAATGAGACAATAAATCGAGATTAAGTTCCTCTTGATATAAGGAACTACGAAAACATTATGTAGTAACAGATAACGTTTCTTGTCCAAAAATAACTTCAGCCTGCCTACAGCAACAACTGAAAGAACCTCACTAGTACTGATTCTAAGAGTCATCTCTAAGACCAATCAGATTTACTGTCTTAAGACATCCGTCTTTTTGGAGAGTAGTGGGATCAGTATCAGAACCTAAATAAGCTCCATGTTCCATGCCAGAGAACACTTCTCTTCTATGAACTTTAACAGAGTTAGCAACATTTTCAGTCTCTTCCTAGAGTTTAACTTGGGAACTGACACTACTGGTTTTGTCATCCATCTCTTTGTGCTCGAAAAGTGAGAACTGGCATTCAAACAATTCTTGCAATGAGTCCATGATCTTGCATGCAATGACCATGTTCTCAACTCTTTTGGCCAAAACATCACGTATGCTAGCCAAAATGTGAAGTCGGGTCAGTAAATTAGCCTTCATTCACACCTCATATGCATTACGAACACTTCGCAGTGCATCAAGGGTCAGGACTTGAGGAAATTCCTCAACCATGACAAATTCGAGTTCGTTTGCCACAAAATACGTTTTACAAGACTCTTTCCACTGTATATAATCGGTCAAATTAGAGGCATTACATGGAAATACAAACATGTTGCTGAAAACAAAAACACATTGATCTATGTTAGGTTTTAAGCAAATACCCATTGAAAAACATACAACATCCAATAAGGTTTAGAAAAACTAACATGAACCCCGTGTGATACCTAGTTTCGCAATGACGCTTCAAAGGTTTAGGACAAAAGCCATCGAAGGGAGGTCAATTATCCCTCCTCTGAATTGAGAAATTTTCAATCAACCATTAATACTAGAACAACTCTTGTTCCTATAAGCCATTATTGATTTGGACAAGAAATCATTAACTTACTTAACAATTTCCCATAAGTGTGACCCGCCATTTTAGGTCTTAGAGTTTCGCCCCAAGCAGTCAATCTGAAGAGAAAAAATCTGATTGGGGCAAAAACTAAAACGACCCTATCAATTACCGGAGTTCACCTTGATCTTTGCACAAAACCCATCCGAAGGGGGACGGTCCCAGGGCGCCACGAGGGAGTACATAAAGATCTCACGATGCGAACCAATGACAGAGATCGTAGGACGTGTTGACACACACCATTCACCCATTTACTATAAACACTCTCTCTGTCCACCTTGATATTGACTCATGCAAACACCATCCGAAGGGGGACGGTCCCAGGGCGCCACGAGGGAGTACATAAAGATCTCACGATGCGAACCAATGACAGAGATCGTAGGACGTGTTGACACACACCATTCACCCATTTACTATAAACACTCTCTCTGTCCACCTTGATATTGACTCATGCAAACACCATCCGAAGGGAGAAACGTGAGTGGAATCATTGACATATCAGATACATCTCTTCCTCCCACTGAGTATTTTATGACCTAGGGTTTAATTTACTTAGAAAAAACAAGGCTAAGAAACAAGGCTAAGAATTTTAACTAGTCACTTTTTAGGTTTGCCCGAGAGTAACTTTTACCTTGGATAGTTGAAACAACTTTTGATCATCATCCATTAAACTCTTTAATGGAGTCTTTGACCAACTGTTGTATGCTTGCAGAAAATCTATCTAATTCACCTTTCCAGATAGGTTTCCAGGTAGGGGTATTCCGTTTCCATCACCTTAAGTACTCCAGCCTAGACATAACCCGCCTTAGACAAAAGGTCCTTTATAGATAGATTTAATATAATTTTAATCTTTTATGCCAATCAATTGAATCTTACTAAATCGATTTAAAAGATTAAACTAGGTTGCTAATCCCATTAGAACCTTGAATTTAGGTCTATCTCAATCCAATTTTAAAACCCTTTTAAAATATGAGTTCACCCTAAGTTCGCATGCAACTCTTTCTTATCAATTTTAATTCTAATTTCTATTATAAATCTTATAACAGAAACAACCAAAACCATTCACAATGCAAAGCAAACATATACAAGGCATTCATAACTCTTATAAACAGCCTAAGTGTCATACTCCATGCATTGTTCATTCATTGTTACCTTTTATATAACTCTTACACAAACAAGGAACGAACCAAGCAAAACATGCTTCTATTCACCTTTATACTATAACGCTTATAATATAAAGACGATGCATGAAAATGCTTACTGCATGAAAAAATATAACTCTTATATTTCCATGATGCATGCACATGCTCTCTTGTAATTTCTTCATGCCATATTATAACACTTATAATACATGATGCATGAATAATTGCACAACCTAATGTGGGTTTTAAATCTATATGTCATACACTATGCCATATAAACCACATACATCTCATGTATTATAAACAAAATATTGATGATTTGGGAAAAATTGCCTCAAATCCTCAAAAACTAAAGCTAACTATTACAAAAACAAAGAGTCTCCGATTCAAACAGGTGAACCGGGTCTTGAACCATCCAGTTAAAGCCCATGTCTCCACTGATCGTGTACCAAAACCCAAGCGATCGTCTACACGAAAGAATACACGCTTTACTCAATCATTTATCTATACTTACAGAGATAAACGATCGTTTAGCAACGATCGTGTACCTTTTCTATGCAATGAAGCACGACGTACGCGATCGTGCTGCGCGCCATGCCTAACGCAATTTCTAAACGATCGTCTAAACAACAACGATGCAGTGAAGCACTATCATCTAAACGATCGCTGAGCGAGCGCCTTCGTATCGTACACCGCATGATCATGTAGTCAGTGACTGTATAATGAGCATGCTAACTACACGATCATTTAGTGCGCGCGTTTTTTTCTAAACGATGAACATCGAATGCTTCCACTCAATTTTTTACCTCTGGTGTCTACGCAATAGAGAAAACAATTTACCCCATCATTTAGCATTAGTTAAACGATCGTTTAGTAAATACTACAAAATCGCACAGAAAAATCTACATGATTGTTTAGCTAAATCCCAACGATCATTTACCTGATGCTATATGACACGACCAACTCTTGATCTTCTTCTTCACTGAGAACTGCATCTCCATGCTTCGAGACTTCATCACGAACAACTCGATTAACTCAAACACTTTGAATTAAAGACTCGATTGCATGTTAATTATGCATAAAAACACAGGGGTCCTTACAAATTAACACTTTGTAATTTAAAGAAAGCTTTAAACAGAGGCAATTAACCTATAAACATTCATCAACGCCATCCAAAATTTCATTTAACACTTAAACGCAAATGCAAAAAACCCACCATGACTATAAAAGAAGTTCAAAATAGAAGTGAAATTTGGAATATAAGAACAACCTGGCTCTGATACCAATTGAAGGAAATCAGACATGAGGATTTCCATGAGCTGGGGAATGATCGTTTCAAATTCCAGTCGTATTTGAACAACAACAATCACAGTACACAAACGAAAACTAATTGGTCATGCACAAAACGAAATTACAACATGCTTTACATAAGATCAAGGGATAGAATTATACATACCTTTGAAGACGCATCTTCAAACACCATCGATCACGAACGCTCGAACAATCATCAAGACTACAACTAACGGACGCTCAAACTCAGCGATCTCCAAGATCACGATTAATCAACAACCACCACACGAACATCGCGAACTGAACGAACTGCCTCCAACAACCTCAAACTATGTCAAGTTGAGGATGACACTACCACAATGGCTACCTTGGTATTCTCAGTGTGAGAATCCAGAAGTGTGAGCACTGTGTGGACTTGGTTAGAGGAAGAGACCAGAGGAAGAACAATCGTGTAAACGATTGAGAAAGTGGGAGGACGAGGTCTATCGCATAGACGATGCCCAATCGTTTAACAAATGCTATGTGATCGTTTAGCAAAAGCTTCGCGATTGTTTAGCTAAAGGGCAGCTGAGTGAACTATCGTGTAGTGTCACTCCATGATCGTCTAGTGTCTCTTCAGCTATCGCTTAGTTAATTTAATCCACTTGACAACCAACCGTGAGAAATTTTTCAAGAATAGAAAGTGGGAGGACAAGGTCTATCTACTTACCCCTGCTTTAGGGAATAAGTGAATTTCATCTTGTATAACTGAGTTTCCAGCTCCTAAATCAGACAAGTCCCCAAAAAGGTAGGCCTGTTGAGTTGGAAATCTGGCTACTCTCACCCACACTAATCAAAGGACCGCCCTCAAAGGCAAGATTTCCCAAAACACTCAAGATTGGGGTCATGTCACCTATGGTCGTTTAGGTGAGATGTAAGACTCCAGTATCAACGATGTTATATACAAAAACTAATCATCTTATGCTCTGGTCTTATACAAGCTCTTTGCATAAGACACCTCCGCTCGCATGTCTCTACATTAATGGTTAGGATCTATCATCTATAGTAGTTCAAACCACTTGCAAACCTCTACAAAGCGGGTCGTATCCGTAGTATCACCAGAATTAGGAATCCCTCCTTAATCCTTATACTACAGACCTATTTAGTTTATTACTTAGGGCATGATTTACTTGTATATCTCATATACATGCTTAAGTATTCATAAAATAACCATGGAGCTTTGTTTATTGGATATGAGTAAATGTCAGATAAAATAAATCTTATTTTATTCACAACAATATGTAAAGATTACAACCTACGAGACTCCGGGAGAATTAGGACACCAATCCCAACAATTAAATATTTGAATATAATTCAAATACTAATTTCATGGATGAGATTCATATGATTAAATTTAATATAAATGTCATTTATATTAAATAAAATGAATTATTGAGAGTTTTAAAACTATAGATTATATTATATTCGATATAATGTAAACTATAGGCTATGTGTTATATTGATATAACATATAGTTATATATATATGTATAATAAGTTAGTTATTTTATATTATTTATTTTATATATAATATATATATAATATATATATATTATATATTACTTGTTAATTAAATTAATTTTAATTTAAAGGGAGGGATTTACAACTCCACTCTTCTTAATTCTCTCAGAAAAGTTGTGGTAGTGGGAGGTTTTGGTTTTACATTATTTATCTTCTTCACATAAGATAAAACAGAGATGTTTATGTATTTGTGATTTTCCCTGAAATATTCTCCCAAATAGAATTCCCTTCCTCTCAAATCTTCCCCCTCTCCCAAAAGTTAACAGAGCCCACAACTTCGGTTAATTTCTAACATCTAAGAAGATCTGATAACTGGTAGAAATACAAGTTATTATAGATCAAATAAGTAAAACAATGAGAGAATGCAATGGTAAGATAAGCAATATCATGACCGAAAGCGCTAAACTGAAGGGAATTGCGATCGCAAGTGCCCATCGCATAAAAATAGTTAATTTACTTATTTTGAGAAATGTAGTACTAATATTTGTGTGTAGCATGATCGCATAACTTGTGTACAATCTTAGGAAATGTTAGCTAAACCCCTTCTCAACCTCTTCATCGTATACTCATTGTAACTCTACGCTTTCATCACTTTGCGTTTAACTCCATCGCATAGGAAAAATCTTACTCAAACACTACCCACTTCATTTATTTATCATCGCAATAGAATCGAAGTCTGTCGCATATTTACTTAGTAGTCCCTATGTTCGACCCTGGACTTACCAGGAAACCTAAGAAGGCTTATATTTGGGTCTTGTTAGGAAAATGCATGTTCACCACATAACATATCACCGCAAACTCACATCATAACGCATCACAATTTACACATCAAGAACACAAGAGGCTTACTTGTGGCAGTGTCCACTTTGGGATTGTTGTAATTTTTGTTCGAGGAGATTTGAACTGGTCATGATCGAATCGAGGAGGAATTCATGAAGAATCAATTCTTCAAGGGTACGTGTTATTTCTAACCTTAATTCTCCTTTAGATGCATGTTGTAAAATTCTATAGAATGCATAACTGCGTTTCTCTGTAATTTACTTTTTTGTGAAATTGAAAGTGGGAATGATCCTGCTTCTGCATCGGACCTCACAGTCCTTCAATTGGTAACAGAGTGGTGGTTTTTCGTTCCAATTTTTAATTTTCCAGAATTAAATGTCAGTTTATGGTGGGATTTGCATTAATGTACTGTTGTTCATGTTGATGAATTAATGATTTGCAATTATTGATGTTTCGGGATTGAACTATGTAGATTTTATTGCTTTATTTTTCAAATTGGTTTATAAGGGCCCTTTGTTTTTGGGCATTAATTAAGCAATTTATTATGTAATTCTTTCTATTTGTGAGTTTTCCGTCGACGTTCTGGAGAAAATGAGACCCAAATCTAAGAAAAATTGGAGCAATTCGCATCTGTATAGTAGGCGACAGTACATCAGCATTACAATGTTGTGCCCTAACGTTACAACGCTGTAAAGAAATGAACGAAGATTTTTTCCGTAGCGTTGCAATGATAGGTCATAGCATTGCAATGCTTCGAGAAGGAAAAAATGATGTGGTTCGCAAGTGGTTCTATTCATGGTTCGACCGGTTCGCATCCCATTCGTTTAGTTCAAGCGGTTCGCGAGAACTATATATGATTTTCTTGTCAGGTTCAAGCAATTATGAAGCTGTTTTTTTTTTTTTTTTTTTTTTTGCAATAGTTAGTTTTTTAGTTAATTAAATTAATATAAATGTTATATTAATGCAATTAATTATTTAATAATCCAATCTCGGTCCATATATTGTTCTTTAAATTATACATTTGATATATGGTTTATTTTCACTTAATATATATCATAATGTATGCTATATAGAAAATCCCACCATTGGTTATGCATTTAATCATACATCATGAATAATATAAATGTTATAATATAGTTGCATAATTTAATTTTATAGCATACTTATGCATCATATAATATAAATGTTATAATATATGTTTGCATGCATTAATGACATTATCATGCATCCTTATATTATTATTTTTATAATATATAGTTAGAATGTATGGATGAATGTCATTATGAATTTCAGTATTTTAGTATATAATGTATGTTAAGTAATGAAATGGTAATTACATGAAGCATGTCATTACTTTAGATAACTTTATAATTGTTATAACTTTTCCTAAGTATGATATCAAATGCAATGAATGGTTTAATTTGTTTCATTTATTTTATAATCCTTATAATCAAAGGAACTTAGAAATTAAATCAATAATTCAGAATTGCATGCAAACTTAGGTTAAAATTATTTTTTAAAATAGTTTAAAATATGATTCACATAGACCTAAGATCACAATATTTCTAATATGATTAGAAATTAGTTTAATCTTTTTAATCAGTTTAATAAGATTAAAGTGGTTTTAATAAAAGGTTAAAATTGTAGCAAATGTATCTATAAGGGACCTTTGTCTAAAACTAGTTCTGTCTAGGCTAGGGTATTTAAGTTGACGAAAACGGAACACCCCTACCTAGGAACTGAACTAGAAGGTGAATTAGATAAATTACTACAAGCATGCAATTGTTGACTAAAGTTTGTGAAAATGTTTAACGAACATTAATCAAAATAGTTTGACTAGCCAAAGTAAATGTTAATTTTGGGCAAACTTAAACAATCACTTAGTAAAACAATTAGCTATATTTTTCAAAGTTAAATTAACCCTAGATAAATACTCAATGGGAGGAAAATGGGGTATATGATACTTCATTTTTCCTGTTCACGTTTCTCCCTCATAGTTCACATCGTGAGACTTATACTCGACCTCAAGGCACCTTAGCTTGTGTCCCATACGAGTAATGTTTGTATAGGTCAATACCAAAGTGAATGGAGAGAGTATTTATAGTAAATGGGAGTGGGACATGTGTCAACACATCCCACGATCTCTCTCATTAGTTTGTAGTGAATTTTCATGCTCGGCCTCGAGGCACCTTTGCTTGTATCTCCCTACGGATTGCATTTGCATGACTTTTTACTCAAACTTCAGAAATGGATAGGTTTGCCTTAGTTTTTGCCCTAATTGGTTTTTCCCTTTGGTTGGCTCATTGGGGCGGAACTCTAGAATTTAAAATGAGAGGTTAGGCTTACAAGAAAATGTTAAGCTAGTTAACAATTTCTGGACCGAATAATGGTGACTAATATTTTCAGGAACAAAGAGTTTTTTTGTATATTGGTTCAGGTGGGCTCATTTTAGTGAAGAGGTATTTGATCCCCCTACAGTGCTTTTATCCCGCCTTACTAAAACATCATTGCAAAATAGATGTCACATAGGGTGCATTCAATTACTTTGTCAAATCTGATTGGTTTTTCCAAAATGGGTAATGCATCGATTACTAATATAAATAAATTGTATGTTTCAACATTTTTTTCAATATGAATTATGTAACATTAAATATGCTTGCTACCGACAAATTAACTAGTGATAATTACATCACCTAGAATAACACAATTAATATAGTTTTGATCATCGATGACTTAAGATTTTTCCTAGTGGAGGAATGTCCTCCAGTCTCAGTTCAAAATGCCACTCGAAACGTTCGAGAGGCATACGAGCGTTGAGTATGGACAAATGAAAAAGCCCAAGCGTATATCTTGGCAAGCTTTTCTGCAGTCTTAGCCAAGAAGCATAAGTCTATGCTCACTGCCCATAAGATCATGGAGTCCCTACGGGAGAATGTTCAGACAATCGTCTGCTTAACTCAGGCATGACACTCTTAAATATTCTTCAATGCACGTATACAAGAGGAGACCTTTGTTCGAGAACACGTTCTTAACATGATGGTCCGCTTTAATATAGCTAAGATGAATGGGTCTATCATTGATAAGGCCAGTCAGATTAGCTTCATCCTGGTAAATTTACCTGAAAGTTTCCTACAGTTCTGTAGCAATGCTGTTATGAATAGGATTAACTACAACTTAGTTTCCTACAGTTCTGTAGCAATGCTGTTATGAACAGGATTAACTACAACTTGACCACTTTGCTCAATGAGCTGCAGACTTTCCAATTCTTGATGAAAGTCAAAGAATAGAAGGGTGAGGCAAATGTTGCCTCGTCCTCTAAAAATTTCTTCAGAGGTTTGACCTTTGGAACTAAGTTTGTGTCTTCCTCTTCTGGCACCAAAAAGTGGAAGAAGAAAAAATGTGGAAATGGGAAATCTAACCCACCAGTTGCTACCCAAAATGGCAAGAAGGCCAAGGTTGCAAAGGGAATTTGTTTCCATTGCAACTAAGAGAGACATTGGAAGAGAAATTGCCCCAAATACTTGGAAAAAAAGAAGAAGACCAAGCAAGGTAAATACGATTTACTTGTATTGGAAACTTTTTTAGTGAAGAATGATTATTCAACCTTGATAATAGATTCAAGCGCCACTAACCACTTTTGTTCTTCATTTCAGGGAATTGATTCCTGTTGGTAGTTGGCACCTGGTAAGATGACGATGTGTGTAGGAACTAGGCACGTTGTCTCTGTGAGGGCAATGAGAGGTCTCCGGCTTACTTTACGGAAAAATTATATTTTATTAAAAAATATATTTGTAGTTCCTGATTTAAAGAGGAACTTAATTTCTGTAAAATTTTTACTTAAACAAAATTATACATTACTTTTTATTGTAAATAAAGTGTTTATTTACAAAAATGGTAACAATATTTGTTCTGCTAAGCTGGAAGATAATCTTTTTGTGCTAAGGCCATTAGCAACAAAAGCTCTCCTAAATACTGAACTGTTTAAAACTGAAGTAACTCATAATAAAAGACGGAAAATTTCTCCAAAACAAAATGTCCATCTTTGGTACCTAAGAATAGGACACATAAATCTCACTGGTCAAGAATCGACTTCTAAGTGAGTTAGAAAAAAATTCTTTACCCGTATGTGAGTCATGCCTTGAAGGCAAAATAACTAAAAGATTTTTTACTGGAAAAGGTCATAGGCTAAAGAACCCTTAGAACTTGTACATTCAGACCTCTGTGATCCGATGAATATTAAGGTAAGAGGAGGGTTTGAATATTTCATCACTTTTATTGATGATTATTCTAGATATGGGTTGTTTGTTTAATGCAACATAAGTCTGAATCCTTTGAAAATTTCAAGAAGTACAAGGCTGAAGTTGAAAATGTATTAAATAAAACAATTAAAACATTTCGATTTGATCGAGATGGAGATTATATGGATCTAAAATTCTAAGACTATTTGATAGAACATGGAATTGTATCCCAACTCTCAGCACCTAGTACACCTTGGCAGAATAGTGTATAAGAAAGGAGAAATCGAACCCTGTTGGACATGGTTTCGTCTATGATGAGTTATGCTTCTTTACCTATCTCGTTTTGGGGTTATGCAGTACCGACTACAACTTACATTTTAAACTGTGTTTCATCCAAAAGTGTTATTAGAACACCTTTGGAATTATGGAATGGTCATAAAGATAGTTTACGTCATTTCAGGATCTGGGGTTGCCCGACACATGTGCTTGAGACAAATCCTTAGAATCGTTCAAAATTATGCTTATTTGTAGGTTACACTAAAGGAATGAGAGGTGTTTACTTCTAAGATCCTAAACATAATAAATTGTTTGTGTCGAAAAATACTACCTTTTTAGAAGAGGACCACATAAGGCAGCATAAACCCCATAGTAAGATAGTGTTAAATGAATTTTCTAGTGAAACTACTGAAGCTTCAATAAGAGTTGTTGAGAAGCAAAATACCTCAATAAGAGTTGTAGAAGTTGATTCATCTAGTAGGTAAAATCCACCTCAAACGTTGAGGGAGTCTCGACGTAGTGGGAAGGTTGCAAGCCTGCCTATTCATTACATGGGTTTAACAGAAACTCTAGCTATTGTGGCTGACAAAGATGTTGAGGATCCATTGTCTTACAAGAAGGCAATGGAGGATGTTGACAAAGATGAATGGATCAAAGCTATGGATCTCAAAATGGAGTTTATGTACTTCAATTCAGTTTGGGATCTTATAGATTAACCTAATGGGGTTAAACCTATAGGTTGCAAATGGATCTACAAAAGAAAACGGGATGCTGATGGGAAGGTACAAACCTTCAAGGCTAGACTTGTGACAAAGAGTTATACCCAAGTTGAGGGACTTGACTATGAGGAGACTTTCTCACCTATAGTCATGTTGAGGTCTATTCGGATGCACCTGTCCATTGCCTCATATTATGACTATGAGATCTAGGAAATGGGTGTCAAGACTGCTTTTCTTAATGGGAATGTTGAATAGACCATATATATAGAGCAGCCTAAGGGATTCATAACCCAAGGTCAAGAGCAAAAATTTTGCAGGCTTAATCAGTCCATTTATGGATTGAAACAAGCTTCTTGATCTTGAAATATAAGATTTGGTAATTTTTGGGATTAGTGTCCTAATTCTCCCAGAGTCTCGTTGTTTTGTAAAGATACACATTGTTCAATGAATAAAATAAATGTTATTTAATTCAGGCATTTACTCATATCCAATAAATAAAGCTCTTTGGTTATCTTATGTGAACTTAAGCATGTATATGTGATATACAAGTGAATCATGCCTTAAGTGCCTAAATCGGTCTGTAGTATAAGGATAAAGGTGAGATACCTGATCCTTGTGACACTATGGATACAACCCGCTTTGTAGAGGTTTGCAAGTGTTGTAAACTACTACAGATGGTTGATTCTGACCATTCGTGTGGAGATGTGGAGTGGGGGGTGTCCTATACAAAGAGTTTGTATAAGACCTGGACCACGAGATGACTAGACTCTGTATATAACGCCGTTGATACTAGAGACTTGCATCTCACCTAAACGACCATAGGTGACACGACCTCAATCCTGAGTATTTTCTGAACTCCTACTTTTGAGGGCGGTCCTTTGATTAGTATGAGTGAGAGTGGTCAGATTGCCAACTCAACATGCCTACCTTTTTGGGGACTTTTCTGATCTAGGAGCTGGGAACTCAATCCACAATATGGAATTCACTTCTTTCCTGAAGCAGGGATAAGTAGAGAGATTGCTCCCTTAAGGGTTGGTTTCGGGGCTTGAACATAGTGGCCATAACTTCTCTTTGGAAGAAAAGACTCGGTCATAATAGGACTATGATTTATGTTTATTAGAGGGATCAGTGGTACTTAAGGAGAAAGATGTAACTACAGGGGCATAACGGTTATTGGTCCAGCTGTACTTACGAGCGATTTGTGAAGGGTTGTCACACTGTTGATTGGTTAAGATGGACACATAATATATCTGTAGTGAGGAGAGTTCAACTATCGGTCTTTAGTGGAGTGCCTGGTAGTTAACGGATGGTGGATCCCGTGACTAAAGAGTTTAGTCAGTTATTCACGTAATGTTGGAGCTTCGGATCTACAGGTCCATGAGGTCCTCTTGGTAGCTTGAATTCATGTTGAAGGATCAAGTTCTTGGTGTTGATTTGAAATGTTCAAATTGACAAGAAGTACTTAGATTATATATGATATAATCGGTATGATGTATAAGATACATCTAGTGGAGGGTTAATGTAAATGAGATTTACATTAAGTACCATGGAATAGAAAAAGAACTATGGTTTATATGTTTCATGAGATGAAATATTAAAACTATAGGTTATAAATATAGTATGATAAGTTGGTTATCATTTACATTTATAATAATAGTAATTATTAGATAATTAATATTTTTTTCTTTTAAATAACCAAATGAAGTGGGTGGTTATTGATCATGGTAACCGTGAGTTTAAAAGGAAATCGGTTTCCTAATTTTGAAAAAAAAAAAAAAAGAAAAAGAAAAGAAGTTTCACAATAGTTTTGAAAAGATTTGAGTTTTCTCTTTGGCGAAAAGAAACTCACGGAAGTCGTCAAGTAAATACAGATTAACTAAATGACGGCTGGGCTAAGTAAACGATCATGCAGATGCTAGCTAAACGATCGTGCAGTGTTTACTAAACGATCGTATAGCTTAGCTAAATGATCGTTGGCCCAAAGTAAACGATCGTGTAGAGAATGTCGAGCTAAACGATCGCATAGCTTTTGCTAGACGATCGCATACCTTTATCTAAATGATTGGGCATCGACCTATACGATCTGTCTCTTATACACATCTAGATGTGTATAAGAGACAGGACCTATACGATAGGTCTCCGACTTCTCCCACTTGCCCAGTCGTGTACACAATCTGTCTTTCCTCCATTCGTCTGCCTCACACCAAGTCCGAACAGAGCCCACCCTCTGGATTCTCACACTGAGAATACCAAGGTCGCCTTGTTGGTGGTGTTAGACTCAACTCTACATCGTCGAGGTTTTTCGGAGGCTGTTCATGTTGCTTTGGAGAAATCTGTTCGTGTTGCAGAGAAGTTTGTGATTGAGGAGATCGTTGATGACGAGCACGAAGTGTTCGTGCTGCGTTCGTGCGGTGTTGCGATCGTGTAGATCGAGCGCTTGTGGTTGCGGTTATTCAATTAGAGTCGTGGATCTGATCGTGGAGTCGGCTCTGCATATGTGCATAGAGTTCTCTTTGTACATTTGTATTGATGTTCATGCTGTAATTTCTTTGTAATTTGCATAACCGTTTATGTTTGAAGTCGACTGTAAATGTTATGTTAATTCATGATTGTAATTTGGAATTGTCTTGTTCTGCTGCTCATGGAAATCTCAAGTGTCGATTTCCTTCAGTAATGTGATCAAACCTTATGGCTTTGATTAGAATGTTGATGAACCTTGTGTTTACAAGAGAATCATATATAGTTCAGTAGCCTTTTTTTTATGTTGTATGTAGACGATATCCTACTCATTAGGAATGATGTAGGTCTACTGACTGAAATAAAAAATTGGCTAGCGACCTAATTCCAACTAAAAGATTTGGGAGATGTGCAGTTTTTTCTGGGCATTCAGATCTTTTTAGGTCGAAAGAACAACACGTCGGCCCTATCTTAAGCATCATACATTGACAAGATGTTTGTCAAGTTTTTTATGCAGAAATCCAAGAGAAGCTTGCTTCCGTTCAGGCATGGAGTTGGTAGCCTAATGTATGCGATGTTATGCACAAGACCTAAAATCTGCTATACAATAGGGATAGTCAGGCATGGAGTTGGTAGCCTAATATATTTTTTCTAAGTAATAGTGTCCTAAGAAACCTCAAGAAGTTGAGGAAATGAGACGAATCCTCTATGCATCGGCTGTTGGTAACCTAATGTATGCGATGTTATGCACAAGACCTGACATCTGCTATACAGTGAGGATAGTCAATAGATATCAGTCTAATCCATGATTTGGTCACTGGACTGCCATTAAGAAGATCCTCAAGTATCTTTGAAGAACAAAGGACTACATGCTCTTGTATGGTTCTAAGTATTTGATCCTTATAGGATACACGGACTTTGATTTACAAACTGATAAGATTCTAGGAAATCCACATCAAGATCAGCGTCACTCTTAACGAAGAGGCAGTAGTTTGGAGGAGCACCAAGTAAGGATGCATTACTGACTCCACTATGGAGGCTGAGTACGTAGCAACTTATGAGGCTGCTAAGAAAGTTGTCTGACTCAGAAAGTTCCTGACTGATCTGGAAGTGGTTCCAAACATGTCTAAGTCCATCATCGTTTATTGTGATAATAGTGGTGTTGTAGCTAGTCTAGGGAAAGTATGGGTCTACAAGACATGTCACATCTAGTCTAGGGCAAGTGGGAGATTTTGTACTAGGCGCATATTATGCCCTAGTTTCTTGTTTTGTGTACTTTTATATTAGTATGAATATTATGATGTACACCCCACTAGCTTTAGGACAAGTGGGAGATTGTAGGGTTGATGCCTAAATCTCGTGGGTTTTGTAATTTTTAATTGTAATGTACAAATAATTTAATTATTTAATCAAATTTGAGGTATTTTATTTGACATTTAGTAGCATTAATCTACAAATCCAATAAAGTAACATCCAAGGTTCTATTTTGTAGCTTAAACATGTATGTAGAGACATACAGGTGGATCATGTTTAAGTGATAATCTAAATGGTCTATAGTAGATGAATAAGGTTGGGTATCTTATCCTGGTGACACTACGAATACAACCACTTTGTAGATGTTACAATTATTGTAAAGTTCTACAAATGATCTGATCATGATAATTCATGTAGAGACATGTGAGCGGGGGTGTTCTATATAAAAGGGCTTGTATAAAACCAGACAACGAAATGAATAGTTTCACTATATAACGCTGTTAATGATAGAGACTTATATTTCACAAGAATGACCATAGGTGACATAACCTGAATCCTGAGTGAGTTGTGAACTCCTACCTATGAAAGTGGTCCTTTGATTTGCATGGTTGAGAGTGGCCAGATCGTCGACTCAATATGCCTACCATTTTGAGGATTCGTCTAATTGGGGAGCTGGAAACATGGCTACACAAGATGAAATTCACTACTTCCTTAATGTCAGGGTAAGTAGATAAATTGCTCGCTTAAGGCCTGATTTTGGGGTGTCCTAATTCTCCTGATAGTCTCGTAGTTTGTAAACACTTTGTGAACATATTGTTATTAATAAAATAAGTGTTATTTTATAAACATTTACTCAATCCAATAAACTACGATTCGAGGTTATTTTATGTAACTTAAGTATGTATGTGGAGACATACAAGTGGATCATGCCTTAAGTAATAACCTAAATGGTCTGTAGTATAAGGATAAAGAAGGGATACCTTATCATGGTGACACCACGGATAAGACCCACTTTGAAGATGTTACAAGTGTTGTAAAGTGCTACAAATGGTCTGATCTTGACCATTCATGTGGATACATGCGAGCGAGGGTATCCTATACAAAGAATTTGTATAAGATCGGACCACGAAATGATTACTCTCTTTATATAACGCCGTGATAATTGAGACTTACATTCCACTAGAATAACCAAGTGACATAACCTTAATCCTGAGTGAGTTGGGAACTTTTGCTCATGAGGATAGTCCTTTGATTTGTATGGGTGAGAGTGGCTAGATTGCCAACTCAACAGGCCTACCATTTTGGGGATTCTTCTGATTGGGGAGTGGGAAACTCAACTACACAAGACGGAATTCACTCCTTCCCTGAAGCAAGGGTAAGTAAATAAATTGCTCCCTTAAGGGCTGATTCCGGGTCTTGAACATAGTGATCACACCCTCTCTTTGATACATTATCATTTGAGGAATTAATATAAATATGATTTATATTAAATACCATAAAATAGAAAAAGAACTATGGTTTATATGTTTCGTATAATGAAATATTAAAACTATAGGTTATAAATATAATATTATAAGTTGGTTAATGTATTTATTTATAAAATATTAATTATATGATAATTAAAAATTCTTTTTCACAATAACCGACTTTAGTGGGAGGTTATTGGAAGTTTATGATAACTGTGAGATAAAAAGGAAAATTTTTTTCCAAATCGGGAGAGAATTCATTTTGAATTTTTCACAAAAGGAATAACTATCGAAGTAAAATAGTTTTACTAAACGATAGTATCTCATAGCCTAAACGATCAATAATCGAGTTTACTATACGATAGTTATTCTTTACTACACGATCGAGTAGCAAGTCTATATGATAGGTTTCTTCTTCTACACAATCGAGTATCAAGTCTATACGATAGACTTTCTTCTTTTGTCGCATACTCGATCGTTTACTTACTTCATTCATCTATCCAAAGTCATATAGAGCCTGGATTCTCACACTGAAAATACTATCTTGTGGTGGTGTTCTTGTTCCATTTGAGGGTCGAGGATTGAGTTGAACTCGATTGTGATCGAGGTTCATCCAGTTGTCCATTGAGATCGAGTTCTGATTGTTACGTTCAAGTTCGTGCTATTGAATGAGTTACTAAACGATCGAGGGATATTTGAAGCATCGTTACGTTCGAGTTCGTGTTGTTGAACAAGTTACTAAATGATCAAGGGATACTTGAAGAAAGAGTTCTTTAAAGGTTTGCATACTCTATCCCTTGTCTGTTCAATAAGAGAAGCATGCTTGTAATTTGTTGAATATGCATAATCTGTTCTTCTAGACTGTAATTGTTTGTGTTTTTTCTCGATAAAATTTGGAACGATCTGCTTCTGCTCATTCGATCTCTGTTTTAGAGTTCCTTCAACCCTTTCTTCGCTCGAGAGTGTTTTGGTCGTAGTAGGATTATGTCTTATTGTTCATTAGAAGGATCAGTGGTACTTAAGGAATTAGATGTAACTACAAGGGCAAAACGATAATTTTGGCCCAGCTATACTTACGAGCAATTTGGGAAGGGTCATCACACTGTTGACTAGTTATATTCAATGGATACAAAAATATATCTATAGTGCGAAGAGTGCAGTTGTCGATCTTTAGTGGAATGACCGGCAGTTAATGGATGTTGAGTAATTTAATTAAAGGTGTTTAATTAATTATTCAAGTACCATTGGAGCTTTAATCTACAGGTCCATAAAGTCCCCTCTGTAGCTCAACAAGGATTATTGAGAATTAATTTTGGATAATTTGAATTGTTCAAATTATTTGAGGGATTAATTATATATGATATAATTACTATAATGTATTTGATACATTATAATATAAAGTTTATTTTGAGAGGAATTATATTTAATATGATTCTATGATTCAAATACTAATTGTATGGATGAGATTCATATAATTAAATTTAAGACAAATTTGATTCATATTAAATGCCATGAATTATTGAGAGTTCTAAAACTATAGATTATATTATATTCGATATAATGTAAACTATAAGTTATGTGTTATATTTGATATAATATATAGTATAATATATATATATATATATATATATATATATTACTTACTACTTAAATTAATTTTAATTTATTTTAAATTAAAAGGGAGGGAGTTACAATTTCTCTCCTCTTAATTCTCTCAGAAAAGTTATGGTAATGGGAGGTTTTGGTTTTACATTCTTTATCTTCTCCACAGAAGATATCACACAGGTGTCTATGTCTATGTGATTTTCCCTTAAGTATTCTCCCAAACGGAATTCTCTTCCTCTCAAATCTTCTCCCTCTCCCCAAAATTAACAAAACCCACAATTCCGGTTAATTCTCAATCCCTAAGGAGAATACAAGAAGCTCACTTGTGGTGGTGTCCACTTTGGGATTGTTATACATTTTTTTTTTAGAAGATTTGAACTTTTCATGATTAGATCGAGGAGAAATTCGTGAAGAATTGGTTCTTTAAGGGTAAGTATTATTTCTAACATTAATTCCTCTTCTAGATACATGTTGTAAAATTATGTAAAATGCGTAACTGTGTTTCTCTATAATTTACTTTTCTGTGAAATTGAAATTGGAAATGATCACGCTTTTGCTTCAGACCTTACAGTCCTTCATCATATATATCATTTTCCTCTCACTATGTATTTTCAATTGAGAGTTTATTACTTAGGTAAATTTGACTATTTTTCTGAATATAACACTTATATTGGATAGTTTAATAATGTATGGTTATCATTTATTAAACACTTTAATAAATTCTAATCATCTATTGCATGCTTGTAAAAATATTTGACTAATTCACTTTCCAGGGCGGTTCTCAAGTAGGGATATACCATTTCCATCAGGTTAAATACCCCAACCTAGTTAGAACGTTCCTTAGACAAAGGTCCTTTATAGGCAAATATTTTATAAATTTAATTTTTTTATTTTCTTAGTTTAATCCTATTAAAAGAAAACTAAAAGTTTATTTTAAATCTAATCACATTAGAGATAAAATTTGAAGATTAATTAAATAAGTTTTAAACCATTTTAAAAAAAATAATTAATCTTATCCTAATTGCATTAAGCTGGCATGCAGTCGTACCATATGCATCTCACGATATTATTAACTGAATATAACAATCATAAAAAATTAATAAAAACATATTTCATGCACATCACATTCATCATAATATAACTCTTATATTAATGTTAATGAATAACTATATAGTAAGCATGATTTTAATCATACATTAAAGCATACAATATAACACTTATATCATAATCATGCAAACTACATAGTATGATCATGCATGTACTTTCTTTAGGAATTAATCTAACTTTAAATATACCATTTATATTTAAATATGATGCATGACCATGCCTTTTCATTTATTAATATAATTCTTATATTAATACTAAAGAAAACAATAAACATGCTATCATATAATATAAAACTTATATTAAATATGATGTATGATCATGCTTATTGTATTATACAACCATATAATATAATACTTATATTAAATATGATGCATGAACATGTTTATCCTAAGGTGGATATTAATCTATATGTCAAACAGTATACAACATACTTTAATTTAATTATACATCCATGTATTAAATTAAATTAAATAGAAAAATTGATTGAATTTGGCATTCCTAAAAATTAAATAAATTAATATAATCATATTATATCAATTTAATTAATTAAACCAATAAATTAAATAAATTAAAGACAAACTGCTGCAACTACTCACGAAGAGGATCAAACTCACGAACTGGAATTGGTCGTCTTCTTCATAAACACTTCCTAGAACACTAAGATCCGGACTTACAGACTTGATTACTAAATTAAATGTTCAAAAAACATTGGGCCCTTACATGATCGAATTAAGTAAAACAGTAATCTAAAGTGCCAAAATCGAAAACATTAATTTTCCAAACCCCACATTCAATATGCAGAAAACACCCACCTTTTCTCTAATTTTTCGTTTCCAAAATGGAAAAAAAAAAAAAAAAAAAAAAAAAAAAAGGCACAACCTGGTTCTGATATTAATTGAAAGAATCGAATTCCTCAGCGAAAGTGCGTGAACGCATGTTCCTTTGAAAATCATAGTGGAAATTCATAAAATACAGAGAAACAAACAAAGTAGAGGATAAACATATTCGCGTAAACATGCTTTTTACAGGGATGAGAAGACTTACCTTTGAAGACTTTTTTCAACAAATCCTTTTTTGGAATCACACAAACAGCCATGAACGCCCATGTACAGTCACGAACTAAATACTACCACTTGGGCTTCCTTAATATTCTTCGTCAAGAATCGAGATGGTGGGATCTCACATTTGGAAGGAAAAAGTTTTACATAGAACTTTTCTGTAAAACCTTTTTAGAGAAAAATCTTTTTTTGTAGGAGAGTTAAGATCTACGAAAGAACTCTTTTTCTATGTACTTAAAAATCATTGAACACTTATGTGAAAAAATAATAAGAGATGGCATAGAATTGGTTGGAGGAGTTATAACTCCCCCACCAATGCGTAGAACAACTCTAATTCATTAAATATATATTTAATCAAATTTAATATATAATTAAATAAATATTAATTCATTAATTAATTAAATATCATATATTTAATTTCATTTTAATCATATTCAAATAATATCCTCTCACATAATCTATAGTTTTAATATGAATCTCATTCATATTAATTTTAGCTTATAGTTTTATCTTAATATTATTCATATAAATAATATTTTAATCTTATTCAAATATTTATCTCTCTCATATAATCTATATATTTAATATGAATCTCATTGATATTAAATTTAAACTATATTTATAATATGAATCTTATTCATATTATTTAATATTTGAATCTTATTCCAATACATTATTCTCTTATATAATAAAGTATAATTTTGAATCTCATTCAAAATTAACTTCATATTATAATATATACATATACATTATATTAATAGTATCTCATACAATTAATTCTCTTATTTAATTTGAACAACTCAAATTAATCCAAAATTAGATGATTCTTGTTTTACCCTTAGTGCACTAGTAAGGGGACCTAATGAACCTACAAATTAGAAGCGCCAATGACACGAGATTAATTAATTAAATTCTTTAACTAAATTAATCAACATTCATTATTCTACTAAAGACCCATAACTGCGCTCTTCGCACTATAGATTTATTTATGTATCCATGGATATAACCAATTAATAGTAAGTCAACCCAACGAATCTCTCGTCATTGTAGTTGGATCAAATTAGTGTTTTACAACTATAATTACATCTAATTTCTTAAGTCTCACTGATCCTCTAATAAACAACTGTTTATGGTCCTACCATAAACAAAATCCTCTCGAGCCAATGAGAAAGAGACCCTATTGTTCAAAACCCATAACTTAAGGGAGCAATTCATCTACTTACCCTAAAGATGGGAAGAACTGAATTCAATCTTGTGTAGCTATGTTCCCAAGTCCTTACTTAGAAAAAACCGAAAATGTTATGCTTATGGAGTCGGCAAATGAGGCCACTCTCACCCATACAAATCAAATGACTGCTCTTTATAGATAGAAGTTGATAACTTACTCAGAAATGAGGTCGAGTTACTTATGGTCATCCTATGAAATTTTAATCTCATCAGTCAACAGTGTTATAAAGAGAGATTAATCATTTTATAGTCCAGTCTGTCTTATACAAACTCTTTGTATAGGATACCTTCACTCGCATGTCTCCTCATAAATGATTAGGATCAAATTGTTTGTAATACTTTACAACTCTTGTAACAATTACAAAGTGACTCGTATCGTCACTAAGATAAGGCATCCAATCTTATTCATATATTACAGACCATTTATATTATTAATTGAACATGATTCACCTATATGTCTACCATATACTGTTCAAGTTTCATAAAATAGTCTTGGATCATTCTTTAATGGATAGTTGCATATATAAAATAATGAACCATTATTTCATATAACATATTAACTACGAGGTTTTGGGGTATACATCCCAACATTTCATCCAACAAATTCACCACACAACATGGATATTCTTTAGTGGTCGTAAAAGGCCCTGACCATCTTGATCTTAACTTTCCAGGAACAGCTTCAACGTAGAATTAAATAGCAGCACATGTTAGCCTTCTTTCAGATGTGTGTCGCAAATTCATTGGTCATGCCATTTCTTTATCTTTTCTTTGCTTAATTTAGCATTCTCATACGCAAAGAACTGTAGCTCTTTTAGTTCATTCAATTGAAGCATCCTTTTTTTTCTTGCGCTTCACTTATATTGATATTCAACATTTTAATGACCCGATATGTCTTATGGTCTAACTCTAGTGGAAGATGATATAGCTTCCCAAACACAATCCTGTAAGGAGACATTCCAAACGGTGCTTTGAATACAATTCTACAGGCCATAATGCTTCATGTAATCTCAATGACCAATCTTTTCTGGTAGGATCCACCGCCTTTTCTAAAATCTTTTACTTTCTTTGTTGGATAGTTCAGCAAAACCATTTGTTTGTGGGGGATAGGCAATTGCAATCCTATGTTTCACATTGTATTTTGTGAGCAAACTAGCCATCACCTTATTAACAAATGGTGTGCCTTAATCACTTATCAATGCTCTTGGGGTCCCATATTTGGTGAAAATGTTTTTGAGTAAGATTTTCTTGAAAACTTTTGCATCATTGGAAGTTGTTGCCATAACCTCTATCCCTTTTGACACATAATTTACTACCAAAATAATATAAACATTACCAAATGATGGAGAAAATGGACCCTTATGAAGTTAGTTCCCGATTTCTCTCCAAATGAACTATCTTTCTCGGCCTTAATCATGCTCGTTCTAGTGTATTTAACGTTTATTCTAGTTCTTAGGCAGGTTATTGAGCATTAGAAGCATTCGAGATAGTTTGGATGCATTTTGGACTTAAACAGCAAAATGGAGAAAACTAAGAAAGCTAGAGAAAAAGGGGCTAGGATTGCAGCACCATGCCCAACGCTATTTCCAGAAGGCACCTAATTGGTGCAACGGGCAGTATTGCGACGCTCTAGAGAAACCGGCAGGCATGCAGGAGCACAGCGCTGCTGAGCCCCATTTCGACAACAGCAGTGCTACCACAATCCTTTATATGTGTTTGTCATTTTCTAAGGCAAAAAAAAAAATCTCCAATTCACATCTACTCCTCCCCATTCGGCTTACAACCAATTTTCCCCATGTTCCTCTCTTCCACTTGTATTTTCTACATTTTTTCATGCAATTGATAGAGACATGCCAAGTTTTGTCTTATCCATAATTATGGGAAGGTAAGATCTAGGTTTCTAGTTTAAAGGATTTGAAAAATTGTAATTTTGAGAGTTTTATCTTAATGTAATTGATATCTCGTATCTATGGGTTTCTTTCTACTTGAAATGGCCTTACAATTGTATTTTCTCTTGATTGTCTGACAAACTACTTGAAGATTTATGATCAAATGCTTATGTGACATGAAATTATGGGTTAATCTTTGAGAAACAATAGATTAGGTAGGCTTGCAATTCGTAGTCAACAACCAAGAGTATTGTTGTATTGGCCTAGGAGAAATCCTATTGAATATTTAATTAGACGATTTTAAATTGAATGTTCACCCTAGCATAATAATCCGTAGAGCATAATGCAGTTAGTTAAATATGTTTAGTAAGGATTCATCTATTCTTATTTGGCTAATTAGGTAATTAGGACCATTGGCTGGGTTTCTAACCAATTGGGCTAGGCATAGATAAGATGGATTATGTTTTGATAATTGGATGAATGTAAATACATTGGTTCATTCCAATCCTCTTAGCTAGAATGTCTTTTATGATTGCACTTTTATCATTCACTTTCTTGCATTTTATTTTCATGCATATTCAAATATTTAACCATTACCAAATCACCCCCTCCTCCCATTTATCACTTTAACTGAAAATGAACTTCGAGGAACTAATCTCCGCATTTCCCTGTGGTTCGATCCGAACTTGCCACTTGTCCTATCTAATAGTTCATTTGTGAATATAAAATTTTATTTGATCTAGATCGAAAAGATTCAACACCGTTTTAGCATTTTTATCAATTCCCCAAACATCAAAAAGTTTCGACTTCTATTATGTAATTCGTTGGCATTTCGTTTTTGGTAGATAGATTCCTCGTGTTTTGTCACATCTGTTTGTAAATTCATGAGCATCTTCAAAAAGTAAAGGCCAAGTTAGCGGTTGTCTAACTTCCCGCAAAGTGACTTTCATATGGTGTTGTATGACAAGCTTCTAGAATCTTTAACATCTCTTCCTCTCCTACGCACCTCCTCCATATTTGACTTAGTCCTAACTTGTAGAGATATGATTCATCCCAATAATAATGGTTTATGTCATGGTAGAATTTCTTCATTTGATGACTAGTAGCATCAGGTGGTGGTAGTCCATTGACTAGATAGTTGGCAATTTCAGCATGAAGTTGAGTCATTCTTGATTGCCAACAACTGTTCATTGGTGAACCTATAATGGATTTCTTGTGAATCAACTTCTTGAATTTCATTTCTCAATCTAGACATATGATCTACCACTTGATTCTCTAAACCTTTTTTGTTCTGAATCTCCAAGTCAAATTCTTGTAAGCGAAAAATCCAAATGATAAAGAGGCTTTGCATCCTCTTTTTACAACAAATATTTTAATGCAGAGTGATTTGTGTGAACTTTTACCTTTGTACCCACCAAGTAAAACCTGAGATTTCCAGTCTAAAAAACTATTGCCAACAATTCCTTCTGATCGACCGATTATGTACGAGTGATAAGATTAGAGTAATTATGGATTAAACTGGTCTAAGTGCAAGCATACACTATCAATTGAAATAATAAATCTTGGTGTATTCCAAGAGTCAAATCCCTAGAGACTAACTTAACTTTTAATTCTTTTAAGACAATGTATCAATGAAACCGAATGATAAGCACCCACAATCTTCGTTAGATACAAAGCTAGAGGGCCTTCTAGAATCCTTACAAATACTCACAAAGAAAGCTAACTTAGATCAAACTTAGAATCTATAATGATCACTCTTAGATTCTAAGACAACTCACTCCAGAATTAACTTGATCAAGACTAATGCAATGAATTGATTTAAACATCAAATTAGCAAGATTTGAAAGAAAAGACAACGCCAAAGGGATTGAATAAGCACAAGTCTCTTAACATTGATAGTATGAGTTTTGAAGGAAATTACAAGCCATTTTATAGGCCAAAAGGTCATGCATGGACCAAGAACTCAAAAGACATTTAAATACAATTAATTAGAGATTGTAGAAAATAAGACATGGGAATGTAAAACTTAATTGCATACTAATTAATTTGTCAAATATAAAAATAAAAATGTAGAAAGTCTTCAAATTGTCTTAAATTACTCCTCTATAAGGCGACAAGCTTAATTTTCACGTTTGACAAGGTTTGACCTCACGTTTTCTCATGCAGTGCACACACTACAAGAAAAAGGAGTTCTCCCGACGACTAAATAGTGCATCGGGAGTTAGGTCATCGAGAGAGACAGTCTCTCCCGACAAAGTAAAGGACCGTAGGGAGTTCCCCCGACACATCAAACCGACGTTGGGAGAGAGGTCTGGTTTTCTTCTTCCTCACCCCCTCCCAACAACCCCCTGCCACCACCCCTATTTTCTTCTCTCCCTCTCAAATTTTTCCCTTTTTCTCCCATTTTCCTCATTTTTCTTCACCATTCTTCCTCCCTCTCCCCATTTTCCCATCATTTTACACTACTCCCATTTTCTCCATTTTTCCCATCCAACTTTTCTTCCATTTTTTTAATCAAATTTTTCTTCTATTTCTCGCTTTTCTTCCATCCTTTTACACTTTCCAATTTTCTTCTATTTCTTCATTTTCTTCCATCAATTTTTACTGTCGCCGCCGCTGCTGCAATCAACTGCCCGCCGCTGCCGTCGTCTCCTCGCCGGTAATTTTCTCATTTTATTTTATCTTGTATATTTATTTAAATCATATGTGAAATGCCCATTAAAATGTGTTAAATATTGTATTCGCTTTTGTTAATTTTCTGAAATTGTTGTACAAATNAAGGAGTATCACAGTTCTTAGATATGGCAAGGTTTCATGTTAATGATTCCGGATGAATAAGATGTCCATGCAAGAATTGTATGAATTCAATTTGGGAAAAGAATTAAATATTTATTTTTAAGGATGAATAAAGAATGAATTTTGTCCTCCCTCCATGAATCTCGCTCTCTCCCTGAATCTCGCTATCTCCCTGTATCTCGATCTCTCCCTGAATCTCGCTATCTCCTCTCTCCTATACTATTCTTTAAAGTTTAGATTTTCATCTCCCCCTTATTTCAACCACATTCATTTTCTCTCTCTCTCTCAAATATTTGAAAAACTTTTTACAAATTAACAAAATGGTTTGATCAATGATGATGATAATGATGCCACATACCACACACATATACAACTAAAATTAAAATTCCATATTGTTTTATGAGATTTTTGTAAGGATGATCAAAAGTTGATATATAAAATTTTTGTATGGATGACCTTTTTTTTTTTTTTTTTTTTTGCCAATGCAATTTGATTAGCTTTTTAAATTTTTGATATACAACTAAAATTAAAATTCCTATTTTTTTTCTCACTTGTTTTTTTTCTCACATATTTTTTTGCTCACTTTCTTACTCTTATTCTCTCCATTTGGTTTATTTGGTATCTAAAAAACTCTGTTTGTTGTCAAAGAAAGAAGAAACAAATTTGTCATTTATTGTCTTCGTTATTGTGATTAGAAGTAAAATATGGAGAAAGTAGTGTTGTCGTTGGTAGAGATGAAATACAAATTAAAGAAGGGACGAGAAGTAGAGAAAAAAGAAGGGGCGGGAAGATGTGTTTTATTGCGATGATCCTCTCTATTTTCCTTTTAAATTTAAATTATTAATGCAAAGAGCAATAGTTAGCTACAGTCTAAGTTACACCCAGTTTCATATATTCATTCCTTAAACCATTGGAGTTTGAACATGTTGTGGATGTTTATCGATATAACATTTCAATATTTTTGTTTTATCGTAGAATGCTGTTTGGAGACGAGCTGAGACAATTGTTGAAGATGTTATGTTCGAGAAGTGTTCTAGATGTTGTTTTGATTTTACTTCTTTTATGTATTTGTGACATGAATGTTTATCGACTTCGTTTGGATATTGTAATTTCTAGTATCAACTTCGTTTGGATATTGTAATTTTTTATTTGTTATAAAATGGACTTCATTTTCGTTGATGTGAATCTTTATTTGATATAATATGTTTTACAGGTTTTCAGATCAAATTTTAAAAAATTACAAACGATATATTAAATTTTAATACTCCCCACGCATATAGGATCCCCCGACGCACTTTAAAACGACGTCAGGAGTTATGGTGGAATTCCGGACGCCTACGTGGCGTTGGGAGTTAGGAGGAACTCCCGACGTCGTTTAAAAGTGCGTCGGGAGATCCTCTCCCGATGGATTTCTCCCGACCAAATGCTTGACGACCGTTTATGCGTCGGGAGATCCTCTCCCGACGAATTTTCCACACTTTTTCGACGAAATGTGATGTCGGGAGAAGTCAGATTTCCTGTAATGACACTTGACAGCATTTTATTCAAAAAATTTGCACACTTTTTTTTACCTCCATGCCATTTTCGAACTACAAGATTTTTCTCATGCCATCTTTATGTCATTCTCGTCTTTACTCATTGAACTAACATTATATAAAAAATTGGGCTAATAATTATTTGTCGTTTCTTGTCAATTTGCTATCATTTGAAGATATAGTCTGAAAGCCTCTTGAATCTTTTTTGCCTTGCTTCTTGTAATTTCTCCTTCGAGTACATGCAATGGCTCTAAGGTTGAATTCACATCACCGAAGGTAACCATATGTAAGAATATTTGTGAATAGGAAATTTGTTGATTAAAAACCTTAAGCACGAATAGTTAAACAGAGGTGTAACACTGTTACAACTTATCTGACAACGTGCCTTGTGCAATGTGGCCACATCATACCATGACAGTTACTTGGTCAAGGACAAAATAACTCCTCTTATTTGGTCCTGTGTCAAGTTCCTTTAGGACCTCTAAGAAGCTAATGCTTATATTTTTATGGTTAACTAAATCTTAGATCAATTAACATGTAGACTCTTTATCATATGATGTCCTTGAGAGGAGAGGAATTTTTGTGTATGTGTGAGCTTACTGGGAGATCAAGACCAGAGAATTAGATTGGATCACTTCTCTATCTCTTTTGAAAAAAATAAGAAGATCTCGTAAAAACTTCCCGCTCTCAAGTTCTGTAAAGAGAGAAAAATAGGGGAGGGAGTTATAACTCCCTCCTTTAATAAATTCAATTTAAATTAAAACTATTTTAATTTAATTAAAAATATATATAATCATATAATAATCACTTTATTATATAATATATATAATATACTATATGTTATATCTAATATAATATCTAACCTACGCTTTGAATTCTCTTAATCATTTATGACATTTAATATAAATCAAATTTATATGTAATTATATGAATCCAATCCATATAATTAGTATTTGAATCATATTCAAATATTTAATTCCTCTTAAAGCAAACTTTATATTATAATGTATCAAATACATTATATTAACTATATCACATATGATTAATTTAAATTAATTATATAATATAAATAATTAACACCCAAGAACAATTCAAATTAATCCAAAATTAATTCAATAATCCCAGTTGAGCAATAGAGGGGACCTTATAGACCTGAAGATTGAAGCTGAATCGTACTTGAATAATTAATTAAACTTCTTTAATTAATTAAATTACTCAACATCCATTAACTGTCGGTCACTTCACTATAGACCGATAACTGCCCTCTTCGCACTACAGATATATTTCTATGTCTATTGGATATAACCAGTCAACAGTGCGATGACCCTTCACAAATTGCTTGTAAGTACAGTTGGGCCAAAATTATCGTTTTGCTCCTATAGTTATATCTAACTCCACAAGTACCACTGATCCCTCTGATAATCAATAAGTATAATCCAACTACGACCAAACCCCTCTGGGCCAAGAAAGGGTGTGACATCACATTGTTCAAGCCTCAGAATCAGTCCTTAAAGGAGCAATAGTGTGACATCACATTGTTCAAGCCTCAGAATCAGTCCTTAAAGGAGCAATACTTACCCCGACATTAGGGAAGGAGTTAATTTCATCTTGTGTAGATGTGTTTCCAGCTCCCCAATCAGACGAATCCCCAAAATGGTAGATTTATTGAGTCGACAATCTAGCCACTCTCACCCATACAAATTAAAGGACTGTCTTCATAGGCAAGACTTCATAACTCACTCAAGATTCAAGTCATGTCACCAATGGTCATCCTGGTGAAATGTAAATCTCTACTGTTAACGGCATTATATAATGAGATTAATCATTTCGTGGTTCGATCTTGTATAAACCCTTTTCTATAGAACACCCCCACTCACATATCTCTACATGAATTATCAGACCATATCATTTGTAGTATTTATAATAACTATAACATCTACAAAGTTAGTCGTATTCATAGTGCCACCTGGATAAGTTGCCTAGCATTATCCATCTGCTACAGACCATTTAGGTTATCACTTGATCCACCTGTATGTCTCTACATACATGTTTAAGTTATAGATGATAACCTTGGATGTTAAATGATTGGTTTTGTGGGCTAATGCTACTAAATGTTAATTAACATACCTCATATTTGATTAAATAAATAAATCATTTATAAATTACAACTACAAACTATAAGACCCACAAGATTTAGAGTGTCAACCCCAACAATCTTCCAGTTATCCTAAAGCTAGTGGGGTGTACATCATAAAAGTCATACTGATACAAAAGAACAAAAAACAAGAAACTAGGACATAAGATGCTCTTAGTACAAAATCTCCCATTTGCTCTAGACTAGATGTGGCATATCCCGTAGACCTATACTCTGCAGGTGACCCTCAAATACCTTAGCTGTGAGGGCTTTTGTAAATGGATCAGCAACGTTGTGCATCAAAGTTATCTGCGTGGCGATCACGCCCCCTCGATGCACAATCTCTCAAATGAGATGATACTTTCACTCTATGTGCTTCTTGCATTTGTGACTCTTAGGCTCTCAGAAATTAGCCACGACACCAATATTATCACAATAAAGGCTGATGTGCTTAGAAATGTTTGGAACGTGCTTAGAAATGTTTGGAACCACTTTCAGATCAGTTAGGAATTTCTTGAGCCACACAGCTTCCTTAAAAGCTTCACAAGCTACTCCATACTCAGCCTCCATAGTGGAGTTAGCAATGCACACAACTTCAAGACTATAACCCCTTTGTTAAGAGTGAACATTGATCCTAAAGTAGATTTCCTACGATCATTATCACTCTGGAAATAAAAATCTGTGTATCCTATAAGGATCAAATCCTTAGAACCATACACGAGCATGTAGTCCCTCGTTCTTCAAAGATACTTGAGGATGTTCTTAACGACGGTCCAATGATCAAATCCTAGATTTGACTAATATATATTGACTATCCCCACTACATAAAAAATGTCATATCTAGTACATAACACTGTATACATCAGGCTACCAATAGCCAGTGCATAAGGGATCCGTCTTATTTTCTCAACCTTTTGAGGTGTCTTAGGATACTATTCCTTAAACAAAATAGCTCCATGCCTGAAAGGGAGCAAACCTCTCTTGGAGTTCTACATCAAAAACTTTACAAGCATATTTTCAATGTACGATGCCTGAGACAAGGTGTCACACCCCCTCCCAGATTACTCTTTTATTCAGGAAAAGGATATGACCGTGATAGTTACTAGCCCCTACTACCCGCAACCACCACCAAGTCTTTTAATCTAATACCAACCTGTTACAAACACTAATAATCTACACATACAGCAAACCTCCCTAAGGGATTCTACAAAACTTTATAAACATATGCATACAGCCACAATATTACTTTTACAGGAAACAAAAAGGAAACATCCCAGAAGGCCCAATCATTCCTAAAGAAGCCCTAGTCCCTTTTACAAAACATGTGTACATAAATAGATTATCAACCTAAATCTTCTTAATAAGCCGAGACTTTTGGTGGCAAGCAGCAGCAAGATCAGCTTTGAGAAAACTGACCGCTATCAAAGAAAAGAGAATACAAAAATTTGGTGAGCTAACAGCCCAGTGAGTGACTATAGAATCATAACGCAACAAGCATAGCAATACTATGAACATGTAAACACACAAATGAGTAAACTTAACAATTGTCCCTAAATATAGCTTCAAGCCATTCTCGGAACGTCATTAAACGTTATTATTCCCTAATTGAGAACGAGCCTAAACGCTCTAGCTCCCAATGTTTACAACCAGCCAAGAGACCCATACCTCGATCCCCCATTCATAACTGCCTACGTGCACGTGGCCACTCTAAATACTATCATATTTTAGATACTTTCGCTCAGATATCTTCTCAAATTTGTCCTTCAGTAACGAGCTTCTATGAAAACTTCTCATATGTCCTTCGGTATCAAATTAGCCAGATACCTTCTCAAAAGTCCTTTGGTATCAAATTGTCCAGGTACCTTCTCAAGTGTCCTTCGGTACCTAATTGGTTGGATACCTTCTCAAAAGTCCTTTAGTATCAAATGTGTATTCTGTAACAAACACTAAGTTCCATAGCCTAGTATAACACAAGAGCTATTCCATTGCCATTCATTTACACAAGAATTCATTCTCCCGTAACCTTCCTTTAGAAAGTATATATCAAAATCATAACATAGCTTTTCTAAAGGTTACACAACATACCTTAGCCTATGCTACACACATACAAACCGAGAGACATGCATTAAGTTATTCTTCCACAATTTGTTGCTTGAGGAAGTGTAAATACATCATTAATGTCACTGTGCTTTACTTGATCAGATATGCGTGAATATTAAAAACTGAGTTTACTTAGTCACTCATAGTTCGTCAGGCTCCTACTGGTTTATACGCTTTCCCTAGTTCCTCTTGGCATGAAAAGATATAACTCCTGATTAAAACTACTTAGAATTCCTAGCTTTCTCAAATAATTTATTTATTAAAAGAACTTCCATCAACACAGATAGCTTCACTGGCAAGCGATGCTAGAGATCCTCCCAAGCGATGCTGGCGAGATCCCCACAAGCGACACTAGCGAGATCCCCACAAGCGACACTGGTGAAATCCTCTAGAGCGATACTAGCGATACCCTCTAGAGCAACACCAGCGATACCCTCTAGAGCGACACCAATGATACCCTCTAGAGCGATACCAAGCTTTTCTTGTGAAATTCTTAACGATACTCACCTCAATTCCTAGCGAGATTTCCCCTGAGAGCGATACCATCCTTAAAAAGTCTCACTGTAATTCTCCACGTTGAACTATTTACTTGTTCTTCACAAGCAGCTGTCTGCTTATGCCCAATTCCCTAGTACAACTTCAAAAATTCATAACTCAAAATCTAGAGCTCTTTTCAAGAAACTTCCTTCTACAAACTTGTTTAGATTTGAATTAAATTTCTTACCTTAAAATTTCAGCCCAAACTTCCTTCTAGTTTATCTTGGAACTTCCAAGATTCACCACAGGTCCGGATTAATCCGTGGTTCTGCCTCTTTTGCAAATTCTCCTCATTTGTTCTTCTCTTCTTGTAATCGTTCTCCAACAAGACCACCTCGAAAACTAGATTCTCCCATCTTTCAAATGGTACCAAATTTACTAGATTTTCTCTTGTCAATTGTCGAAACCATGCCTTTGAAATTTCTCTTCTCTTTTAATCTCTCTGCCGCTTCCTGAATTCAAGGAATTTAAATTTTGTAAAAAAAAAAAAAGTAAGATGTGGAAAATATATAAAGTTTTGGTATTAATCTGTCCAAGGATTCACCGATTTCGGTGTTAATCTGCCCGATATTCACACCGAGATTTTATATATTTTCCATATTTTACCTTTTTTTTGAAAAATTTAATTGTTCCAAAAATTTAAAAATCAAAATCAATCACCTGAAATTCATCTAAAAAAGTTAATTTGGATAATTGGTAAATTGATTTGGAAATTAAAAATTTGACTAAAGATTTAAAAAAATTACATAAGATTTTGATATAATATTTAGTAAATATAATCGAATTTAGAGAAATTTTGAAAATAAGATCTAGTATAAGACTTAGAAGATCACATAATATTTTGAACTGAGAAAGGCCCAAAAGGCCAAAACAATAAGCTAATTTATTTTTTTAATTAAATAGACCAAGAAAAACTATTTGAACGAATTTTCTAAAAATGTGCTAGTTTAATAAGGTGAAAACTTAAAGGTATTATTTCTGACAATTTTCCATATGCATGTGGTAAAAAACTAGTTTTATAAATGATAACATGACAAATAATGACATACAAAAAGTTGGATTTGCCCACAAGAAGAATGATGGAATAGATTGAAATAAAAATTAGAATAAATATCAATTTATATCTCTAGACTTTGATAATTATATCTTGATTAAACCATGAATAATTAATTTTATTAATTTAATTTATAAACTTTTATAAGTATATCAATTTACACCATCTCCAGATAATGTTTGACAAATTTCATGTGAAACTTATCATTTGTATCAATTCAGCTTATAAATTTCATAATGGAATCAATTAAAACCATTCTTTACGATTATATTTGAAAATCATTAATACATAAATTGTCTCATATTTGTAGGTTTCTTTAAATATTCGTTTTACAAAATGGACATAATTATAATTAACTTAGCGACGATTCTCAAAAAAAAATTTAACAGAGAGTCTAAATTATTATTCTATATCATTTAGTCTGTTATTTTGTTATAAGCCTTCTATTAGTTTGTTTTTTCTCTATTACAGTTTAGTAGCCTATAAATGTGGCTTTCTGTTGTTTCATTAAATTAATGAGCATAATTCTTCTAAACAATTTGTAAAAGATTTCATAAATTCATTCACTAATGAAAGTTTAGAGTTTAATTGATAAAGTTACAAGTCTTACATGATATTTTTCCAAACAAAATATAATAGGAAAGTGTAAATTAATACACTTATTTGAGGTTTTAAATTGATACAATTATTATTTAGAGTTTTGATTGATTCAAACTCTCAAAGTTTAGAGTATAAATTGATATTTTTTTTGTAAAAATTAGTTAAATATTAATGACTTCAGTGGCAGGAGTTGTATGTTTCCTCCTTTCAACAAAGTACGATTTCTTTTTAGTTCAACGACACATGTATGCGAGACATTTGAACTTCGACTTCTTAATTGAAGATATATGTCTTATATTTCATTAGATCAATATTTTTTTGGAAATAATACCTTTTTGGTTCTTAAGTTTTTGTTCTAATTTCTATTTGGTCCCTAGGTTTTAAAAGGTCACCATCATTAAGTTTTGGGTTTTTGTTTCAATTTAGTTCATAAGTTTCAAATAGTTACAATTTTACCATTCAGATTTGAATTTTGTTTCATTTTGGTCCATTGATTTTAAGATTTTACATTTTTAACCTCCGTTAAATACTTACTTTTAATTATTAATATCAATTTCTATTAATTAATTAAAAATAATTAAAAGTAAATTTTTAAATTTAATTTTAAAAGTGATAAAAAAATAATTAAGCTTAATTAATTATAAATCTTTTAATGATTTTTACTTTATTAACATAAATTACTCCAAAAGACAAAAAGTGAGTATTTAGTAAAAATTTGAGGTTAAATTGAAGCAAAATTCAAATACTAATGGTAAAATTTTAATATTTTGAAATCTATGAACTAAATTAAAACCAAACTTAAAACTTAAAAGGATTATATTGTAACATTTTGAAACTTAGGAACTAAATAGAAACTAGATCCAAAATCTATGGGTAAAAAATATATTTTTCTTCATTTTTTTAAAGATAATTTGAGGAGATAAATTTGAGTAATTTTGTTCTTTAAAAATTTTAAATATGAAAAATAAAAGGTCACCATCTTGGTGAACATAGAGAACTCCATTTTGAAGGTCTAGAATAAGACTAGAAAGCAAGTAAATTAATCAATCAAAAATTGACAATCTAAGGAACCGACATTTCTCCTCTCATTGCAGTCCACATGATCATTTCTAACATAATCACTCACAATTATTGTTAAATAATTTCTTTTCAAACTAATTATTAATTATTATATGAACCTTTCTTTGATTCAAACTATGTAGAATTTTGTGAATAAAAAAAAAAGAGAAAGAAAAACAATTTTTCCAATTGCATGATATTTTTATTTTTATTTTTCTAAAGTAAAATAAAGATAAAAAAAACTGAATCACATAGTTCTTGATATGTCGAAAACACATTCGTCTATTTCTTCTTTTTTTTTTTTTTAATTATAATAAACGTAAGAAGATTAGAAGCATAAATTTACATTTGTATGTCAAAAAAAGAGTTTATCAATGATAAACATGTATCATTGATAAGAGTCTATCGTTGATAGACTTCTATCACAAGTAGAAATCTATTGTTGATAGAGTCTATCACTAAGACTTCAAAAATTGTGATACAAGTCTAGAATTGATAAATTTCAAAATTTGGAATTTCGTTCATGGGATTTTTAAACATTTTCTATGGGCTAAAAGTACATTTTGCTATATTTACGATTAATTTTAAGTTTTGCTATTTTTATATTATTTGAGTTTCATTTTGCTATATATGCAAGGAGGCCTAATTAATATAGCAAATAGGAATAAAAACTTTTTTGGGGAATCGGACGTATAGCAAAATTTAAGGTTCGTTCTGAAAAATGGCAAAATCACCCAGGAATAAGATTTATGGCTACTCACAACATGCACATGACTACAAATTTCAAAATTCCTAATTTGCCCTTATCTGGTTCGTAGTAGTTGTTGATGAAACTAATTGTAGAATAAAAACAGGGTTATCTATATGGAATTAACAACTACCCTCCTAATTTTTTGCGCATGTAGTTACATAATCTTCATATTTTATTATTATTTTATATTATATTTAACCACTTTTTGAATTAATCTCACATTAATTAAATATACATATTTTTCTATCAAGTTATATTTTAAATGTCCATATATTATTAACTTTTATTTTATCCATATATTTTATTCAAACCTTTGAATGGTTTTTCATTACTTATGTATTCAATTTTATTCAAATGTTTGAATATTGTTTTTCATAATTTTATACATACATTCTTAATAGATTAGCGGTCAATTCTCATATTCTTAATAAATTAGTTTTATATACTATTTTTGCTATTATTTTAAAAAAGAAAAAAAGAAATATCACTCCATAAAAAAATAGCATAACTTATATGTTTTGTTACTCACACAAAGTTTTTGTTGTGGTTTCTTTAACATACTACTGTTTTGCTATGACTTTACAACATATTAGACTCCTCTTTGATGGTCGATGGGATGAGAATTCTGACTAAAATGATTTTCAAAATTTTGAGGCTTATATTCCAGAATTCATGGTTCCAACAATTTGTGGAATATATGCACGGTAAAATTTTTCCTATATTTTGTGGTTGAGGTCAGTTTTATCCTAGTCCCCCAAATTTATGAAACTACAAATGTCAGTAATTATAGAATAAAAAACAGGGTTGAGTTATGGATATAGGATAATTGCTTATATTCATTGACAACAACTACTCTCCCTTTAGATTCTATTTAACCTAATTAAATATCCAGATTTTTCTACCAAATTTATATTTTTAATATCCATATATTATTAACTTTTATTTATCCATATATTTTATTCAATATTTGAATGATTTTTCATTACTTTATACATATTCAATTTTATTCAAAATTTTTAATTGTTTTTCATAATTTTATACACACATTCTTAATAAATTAGCTGTATATTCTCATATTCTTAATAAATTAGTTTTATATATTGTTTTTGCTATTATTTTAACGATTTGGAAAAAAGAAATATTATTTTGTAAAAAAATTGCCATAACTTTTGTTACTCATACAAACAAGGTGTTCATCGATTTAGATTTTGTTGCAGTTTCTTTAACAAACTAGTGTTTTTGTTATGGTTTGGTATTTTCACTATCATGATTTTCGAAATTTTGAGGCGCATATTCCATCAAATACATGGTTCCAACAATTTTTAGAATATATTCAAAGTAAACTTTTTTTTCCCTCCAGTGAGTTAACTATATCTCGTTGGACAATGTACCGAATTGGTTATCTCGTTTGACAATGTACCGAATTGGTTCTACCAATTTGAATCTTATTATGACTATTGAAGATAAAGATATTTTGTGGTCGATGTCAGTTTTATCAAAGTTCCCCTTATCTGTTGCCCTGAACACTGGAAATACACTATATTTGAATAATGAATTAGCAAACATTGATCTTCCCAATCTCCTAACGACAACACTGAAATCATTGATTTCCAAAGATTTTGATTCCTTACAATCTTGTATTCCCACTAGAGTAGGTTTATTTTTTAGGAGAAAGTCTATATTGAAGAAAACAGTTTATTTCTTGTATATGTGGATTAGACACTTGTCGGAACGCATTGTTTAGTGTGTGATAGTTATCTAGGTAGAGCGTATTTGTTATTTTCAAATGGTTTTGAAACTCTCACACTTTTAGAATTCCATGTGGGGTAGTCTAGACACTTGTTAATCATTATTTTCTAATTTTATAATCTATTTTTCTATTTTTACAATTTTAAAAAGTTTTTGTTATTTATCTAGTCAGCCCATTCTTTTTTAAACCCAATTTTCATGACCAAGAGACTAAAACGATCCAATTGAAATCTTATGGACCAAACACAATTTTTAATAAAAACTTTTACCTAATTTTTTAATTAAATAATATAACAAATAAATCTTGATTTTATTCCCTATCATTGTCCTTAATCAAAAGTATGGACATGAATAAAAACAAACAAGAACAACACCACCTAAACAATATTAATTAATGGCTTAAAAATTATTTTAGTCTAGATTCTTTTGCTTCATTCTCCTTAATTAATGATTAACCTTCTCTTTCCCCAATTTAATTTTATAACTCACAAAATCAACTCTCTAAACTCTCCCATGGCCTTGGCCATGGACAACCTTTTTAATGAAATCACTCTCTCCAATTACAGCACCTCCACCAACAACTCCGACGACCACCGCCACCTTGCCGGAAACTGGAACTATGGCTCTCCGATCGTCGACTGGGAAACCTTTCCCGACACCCACAATGACTTTCACGACCTCGTCGACTCGATGATATGCATCGACAATCCACCGTCTCCGACGGAGGATCGGGAGGAAGAAGAGGACTTCAAAGGCTTAAGGCTTTATCACCTTCTCGTGGCGGCGGCCGACGCCGTGTTCGGTGATCACAAGAGCCGCGATTTGGCTCATGTGATATTGGTTCGGCTTAATGAATTGGTTTCCCCTTCACATGGGACTAATCTCCAACGCCTCACTGCGTATTACGCCCAAGCTTTTCAGGATTTGCTCGATTCTACGCCGGTATCGAATAAAACCCATCATCACAACCACCATCTCCACCGTGATGACCATACTCCGACAGACGTTTTAGCGGCGTTTCAATTGCTACAGGAGATGTCCCCTTATGTAAAATTCAGCCATTTCACTGCAAATCAAGCGATTCTGGAAGCGGTTGCAGAGGATCGAAGAGTTCACATTGTGGATTACGATATTATGGAAGGGATTCAATGGGCGTCATTGATGCAAGCTTTTGTCTCGAGCCCATCAGCCCCACATCTCAGAATCACTGCTATTTCCAGAGGAGCCAACGGCCGGAGATCGATTGGGACGGTTCAAGAAACAGGGCGGCGATTGGTGGCGTTTGCAGCTTCAATTGGTCAACCCTTTTCGTTTCATCAATGTAAATTGGATTCCGACGAGAGTTTTCGTCCTTCTGGATTGAAATTAGTGAAAGGTGAAGCGCTTGTTGTGAATTGTATACTCCACCTTCCTCATTTTAGTTACCGTTCACCGGAATCGATCGGTTCTTTTCTCTCCGGCACCAAGAGTTTGAATCCGAGGATTGTGACTTTGGTCGAAGAGGAAATAGGACATGGACCCACCATTGACGTCGATTACAAGGTTCAATTCCTTGATTCATTAGAGCGTTACTCGGCGATTTATGACTCACTGGAAGCGGTGATTCCGATGAAAAACAGAGCAAGGGCATTGGTGGAGAGGGTTTTCCTCGGCCCAAGAATCTCGGCGACTCTGAGGCGAATCGGACAGCGGAGGTGGGCGACGGCGGGAGCGGAGGAGAATTGTTTGTGGGGAGAGAAATTGGAGAAGATGGGATTGAAGCCGGCGACGATTAGCTTTGCGAATCATTGCCAAGCGAGGCTATTGTTGGGTTTGTTCAATGATGGGTACAGAGTTGAGGAATTGGGCAATAATAAGCTTGTTTTGGGATGGAAATCGAAGCGTTTGCTTTCTGCATCCATTTGGGTTTCTTCTTCTTTATCATCTTCTTCGTCTTCTTTATCTGATTCCGAGTAGAGATGAGTCTGTTCACGGTGGTTGTTCTTATTTCTGATCACTCTGTTTCTCTTTCGAAAATCAGTTTAATTCCTTCTTCTTCTTCTTCTTTAGTTGGGTTGTACAAGAGTTATTCCTTAATAATATTACATAATTCTTTATTTTATTCACTGTCCTTATTTAAATGTATGGACAAAAATAGTAACAATACCACCTAATTTAATTAATGATGGACAATTATTTTAATTTAGGATTCTTTTGCATCTTTGTCTTAATTATTGATGTTACCTTTGTCCTATTTAATATTTTTTTAAAACAATTATTTTTTTGTTCAACTATGGAGATATAGGGATTAGATCAAACAATCAATCACTCGATTATGTTCAAATTAATTAACTTTAAAATAACTCCATTATTATAAATCATACTTCCAAACTAAATTTGACGCTATTTCTATGTGCATTGGTGACTTTCTTTTAATGTAAAAGTGAGGTGATCAAAGTTTTCATTTGTTCATAAGTGGGTAAACATTTTAAAATCCATTTGCTTGTTTTTATATTCAACAAAATTTTAACTTTGTTCTTTTTAATTTTTTTTTTTTTTTTAAAAAAAGACTTGTTTAACTATATTTTCTTTGTTTTATAATCTACTCCTTATAAATCTCTACTATATCAAAAGGAGCTATGTATGGAGAATCTTTACATGTCCTTTTTACCCTTACATTTTTCATAAATTTTCATAATGCCCTTTATCGAGTGGTCGTGCCTTTTAAATAACCATTGAAAGACGGTAGAGTTAACTTTTCTAATTTTTAGTTTACAAATAAATTTATATATTTGAAAAACAAAGTCTTAGGTCAAATAAGTGCAATTGATGTTGACCGGATGCAACTCTTCGAGATAGAATGTAATAAATGTCAATTGGATGCATCTCTTTGGGGTGGAGGTGGTTACACATATCGAATTGGTGCATTAATTATTCCAATTTATATGTGAGATGCAGTGTAAAAGAAAAAATAATAAATATTTGCATTTATATTTTTAAAAAAAATCAATGAGTATTTAATTGAATGAAAGTTGTAATTAATACAGTGAACCAATGCATCATTTTGTATGACTTCACAATAGATATATAATAACATTAATTAGAATAAAAATTGTTGCTTTATATATATTTCAATACTGATATATTAACATATTAATTTAATAATTTAATTACTAAAACAAATTTTCTCTTTTTTTACTAGATATAAGATTTTTTTTTTTAATATGATATTATCTAACTTTTAAAAATTGAGATGGTAACTAAAACAAGATTGTATAATATTTATTTATTATATGCTAAAAAATCACTATTAGAAAGAAATAATTAGAATTACAAAATTTTACGTGCAGACTAGTATTCCAAAATTATAGAAGAGTGTTTATATTTTTAAAAATTGAAGCTCATAATAAAGAAAGAATTGTAATAGATAACATTAGTTGTTTGAAAACAAAGATTGACCTCTATTAGATGGGTAAAGTAGTAGTTAACAGATGTTTTTAATTAATTTGAAATTTTAATATAAATCATTAATGGATCGTTTGAAATGCTGAATATGTATTTGAGATTTTTTTAAAAATAAAAACCTAAAAATTGATTAGTTGAAGTTATTGGTTCAATCGAAAGGAATCTTTTGGTCATTTGCATTTTGACTAAAAATCTCTTCTCTCGTTAATAAGAGAAATGAGTTTTACTTTGGGGTGGACAATTTATACTTTTTTTAGTACAAGAGTAGGGACGAGCAACAAAAAGAACTTAAAAAGAAATGGTCAAATCAACAAGCAAAGTAAAATTCATCTATAGAGAATGGTCTGTTAATAAGATTGCTAACAAATGAAATATTTGAGTGTCGTAAGCTAAATTATGAGTGATAGAATTACTCTTGTGATTGACTAAAAGAAAAATTTTAATGGACCCAAAGAGATAGAGATCACGGATGGAATCAACAAAGACTTGAACCTCATTTGTATATCATGTTTTGCCAACCAAAAGATTCCAAACAATAAAGGAGTCAATTTCAGCCAGAGAGAATAAATTTTTAATGGACCCTCATATAGAGCAATAGCCTTGTCAAGGTTAACTATGCCAGTTAGAAGGAAATGGTGTTCCATAGCAAGTATAAACGTCTTAATTGGAATCATGAACAATGATACAGATTTCCACGTCGTCATTTAGAATTAGATTCTAATTTAAACAATTGTTTAAAATATGTTTAATATTACCTAAAAGTAGTTGTAGTTACCTACTAATATTTAAGAGATAGTTGCAAATATAGCAATTAGGTCTAAAGTATTAGTAGATATAACATAATGTAAAAAAAATTACACATATGATAAAATTTATATAGTCTATCAGTGATAGACTACATCGTTGGTAGAAGCCATCAATGATAAATCATATTACTAGTAAGAGTCTATCACTAATAGAAGTCTATCACGGATAAACCTTCCTATATTTGTAATTTTTTAAAAATGTTGTGATACACTTGTTATTATCCTAGAAAATGCTACCCATCACAATTACTCTAAAACTCAATAGGTAAAAAAATCAATTAATTTTTATATATTGAATTAAGATTAATAATTAAATTTCAATTTATATTATGAAAATTTTCTTTCTAGACTACTAAAAAAATATTTTTGGGAGTTGCTTATTTAAATATTTATTTAGAAATTGTCAGAGAATAAACTATAAAATGAAATTCTAAAATTAAAAATAAATATATGTTCAGGTTAGATCAGATTATTTTATGTGAACTCATGAATCAACCTAATACATTTTTATTATTATTATTATTATTATTATTATTATTATTATTATTATTATTACTCAACCCAACTCAAACTATACATGAGTTGGATTGGATTAGATTGGATTGATCAAATTTTTTTAGATCATCAGGAAACAATCAAACCAAATCGACCATCTAAAAAGGGAAATTGGAGAAAATGACAAAATTCAGGGTTCCTTTGAATTTATGTCAAAAATAAGAAATAATAATAATTTTGGCAAAAGGTGTGCCACTCATATGGCAGTGTACTTTTATAATACCGATGTCTATAGCATGTATCAATTATGAATCAATGTAAATGGGAAGTATCGTTCATGTGATTCCAACCAAACAGATTCAAGAGAAAAAGGTGGTACATATTTTGGCTAATTTGAATTTCGAAATGACCGTTTATAATCAGATTTGATTTGATATAACCATTTCGAATTTATTCAAAATGATTCAATCTCTAATTTGTATATTTCCATTTTGATTTTAATTTAGAGTAGATCTTCAAATCTTACATTATCTTATTACTTCTGTTATTATTTTAAATTAGTATTAACATATTTGATTCCGATTAAAATTTTATTCACATTATTATCAAACAAACTATATATTTCATTCAAATTTTCTCTTTTTTTTTTATATTTTTTATCATGTTTTAACACTTATCATCTTATTATATTATTATATCATTATTGAATGAGAAATTTTGAATCAATCATAAATTGTCACGTCATTTACAAGATTAATGATGAAATTACAAATCATCTAATTTGAGAATAGGAAACCGAGAATCAATTTATATTGGGATTGACTTATCTAGTTTGGATTAGGAAAGGTTTAAAATGTTTATTTGAAAATCTTTTTATGAATATTGATCTAGCAAGCATTTATCGCTTCTTATTTTTATTAACAGATAAGATAGCTAACATTTGATGGGATTTTTCTTTTTCCCTTTTTTTTCTTAAATAAACATATGATGAGATTAATATTATATGTTTCAATCAAAAAATATATATTTCTTTGAAAGAATCAACAAATATATCTTTTTTAAAAAAATCAAAATTATTAAATAAAACAATATACTGTTTAAATTATATTCATAATATTAAATTTACGTCAAGATGTTGATATTTTTATTAATGTTTTCACATTTTTATAGATACATGAGGGGTGAATCTATATCTTCATTATTGTAGAAAAACCTACCAAACATAATAATTAAGCAACAAAATATCATTAACGTAAATATAATATAAATAAAAGATATGTTAACTTGTTTAAAAATCATAAAATATATATTTACTAATTTAAATTTATTTTTATAATTTTTTTTTAAAATATCCATCGAAATCTAAATTCTATCAATATTTTTATTGAAATTTTCGTAAAATTAAGACATCAATATTTCTATCGACACCAATATTTTAAACATTGATTATATTATTATCTTCTCCATTCGAGATATACATCGTCGCTTTGTTCATGTATTATTTTCTAGTCAAATGGCTATTGCTAACTACTTACAACTCCCTATTTCTTCTCTCTATTTGGTTACGTAAGTACTAGGAATACAACAAAAAATCAAAAAATCAAAAAATCGAAAAATCAAACCAATCCACACCGATCCAATGGTCCAAATCAATCCACATGGTTTGACTTGATTATTTAGTATAAAATCGGACGTCTTGATTTGTATTTGAGGAAAACCAAAAAGTAATTGGTTCAAATTTATTTTTTATTAGAAAAATCAATCAAAACCAAATCTTTCCAATGGTATAAAAATAAACTATCTTTTAATATTTTAATTATTATGATGTATGTATATTTGTTATTTAGAAAAAAAAAAAAAAAAACCAATTATAATGGAGCTTGTATATTTTTTATTTAAAAAAGTACCACGAAAAAAATGTCAAATTTCAATTTATGAAAAAAGAGTAGACCTGATTTTAATTTTAAATTAGTAAAAAGGGCCTACTCAACACAAAGTGGTAATAAAAATAAATATTTAAAGAAAAAAGGAAAATGCCAAAAATCGAGAACCAAACCGATAATAAACCGATCCAAATAAAACCAATCCAATGATTTTGTTCTTTATTGGACTTTGGTTTGGACTTCTTCTTTGTAACCGATTGATTTGGTTTATAGTTAACCTTATAACTGACAGAACTAAACCGACTATCACCTCTAGTAAGCCCTAGCTCAGTGAGGATTTTCTTACTTGTAGCCCATTCCTTTTTATTCAGCTATATAAAATGCTAACATGAATTCTTTTGTACTAAAAAAGAAAGTTTTGTTTTTTCAATGCAAGGATTAATATGAAATTATAGAAACTACTAGAATCAAATTGATAGTAGCAATGTAGGACTTGTTTGGTAGAGAATTTGGATTTTGTTTTATGTTTTCAGATTCACTAAGTTAAACAAATATGTGTTAGCAAACAACTCAAATGTTGTTTCTGAAAAAAAATTTTGGATTTTGTGATCCAAATAGTACAAATTCTAATAATATTTTTATGTTTTCATTGTATCCAGATTTTGAATTTAAATTTTAAAATACAGAATTATATTAAATAAAGTAAAATATTTAGCAATACAATATATCATATTATAAATTTATTTTATTTTTTAAAAATATAATATGTATTATGTAATGTATTATAAATAATATAATATTACAATATGATTATTATATAATTTTTTTTAATATAAATCATATTCATAAATAAATTAATAATAGTTTATTGTCAATTAAATATTGAGTAATTGCGATGGGTAGTATTTTTAAGGATAATAATCAAGCATATAATAACATTTAAAAAAATTACAAATATAGCAAAGTTTATACTTCTATGATTGATATACTCTTACAAGGAATATGATTTATCACTTATGACTCCTACCAGCAATGTGGTCTATCACTAATAGACTATATAAATTTTGTCATATGTGTAATTTTTTTTTTATATTATGTTATATCTACTATTACTTTGGGCCTAATTGTTATATTTGCAACAGTCATAAAATTTTATTTGTTTTTAGAAAAATGACCCGAGTAATTCGAATCAACTCAATTGGATGGGGTTGAATTCATTATTTAATAAGAGTTATTTAAGTTAAAAAAACTTACAATCCGAACAATTAGATTAGGTATATAGAATGCTTTTAACTCAATCCAATTTACAAATACCGAAAACTTATAAAATCAAATATCTTGATTTTTTAAAAGGATAAATTAGAAAAATCGAAATTTTCAAAACAAGAAAACCCGAGCCAAACCCGTTGGTTTGACAATTTTTTTAAACACTCCTATGATACAATTCTGCGTATATAAATAAATAATAACATTACAAATATACCAATAAATGTGAAATCTTATTATTTTAATTAAAAATTTAAAAATATATTAGTTTTTTTAGCATGTAATAAATAAATAATATACATGTTTGCTTTAAATTTTAATTACTAAATATTTACAAGTTAGATGATGTAACAATTTTAATTGTTTCTGAATAGATCGTCATGTTATAGTGATGAGATTTAGTATTTCGTGAACTCTTTACGTAATTTACATTTTTAGGGGTAATTCAAGGTTTTTCCTTTGTTAATCACAATTGCAATTCCATTATGTAGGAACTTGCTATACATGTTCGCAGACATCGACCGATATCAATTTATCTCAAAAATCACCCACCATGAGAGGATTCCTTTTAAAAGTTGATTATTGTTTAATGTTTCTTGTCAACAACAATAATAATAATGTAATAATTTTTATTTTAATATTTTCATATTATCATTATTTCCGTAAAATTTCTTCTACGTAGTATTAAAATAAAATTGTTCTCATAATTAAGTTATCAAATAAATATGTTAATACTTTGATATTTTAATATAATGCAACAATTTAGGAATATGTATCTTCATGTTTGTCGAATAAATATGTTAACATAATGATATTTTAACACAATGCAACGATTAATATGTTAACTTTTGATATTTTTAATATAATGCAACAATTCAGGAATATGTATCGTCGTGTGTGTTCGTCGTTATCAAATATGTTAATATTTTGATATTTTAATATAATGCAACAACTCAAGAATATGTATCTTTGTGTGTGTGCATGTTGTGTGTGTGTTCTTATAGTTTGCTTATGGATTTAATTCAAAGTAATTAAAAAGTGTTAGTTTTTGTTTTAAGATTATTTATGTTATAAATACATATAATTTAAACTTTGTTTTTTATAAAAGATATTATGGGTTACATTTAAATTGTAAAAAAAGTATTCATAACTCTCTTTTCCTAGATTATAAAATCTTAAATTTATAATGTTTGTTTTTATTTAAAATAAAGAAGTTTATCCTTATTATTTTCATAAAGTAAGTGATGTGAATTCAACCATTGAACCATTGCATGTATCTGAGGGAGCAATTACAAGAAGCAAGGCAAAGAAGATTCAAGAGGTTTTCAGACCTTTAAAAGCTAGCAAATTTACCACAATTTTAGCCAAAATTTTTATATAATGTTAGTTCAATTAGTCAAGAAGAGAATGACATGAAAATCACAGAAAAAGTCCTATGGTTTGGAAGATGGCACGGTGGTTAAAAAAAAAGTGTGCAGATCTTGTGAAGAAAATACTATCAAATATGCACTGCATGTGAAAACGTGATATCAAACCGTGTCAAACGTGTAGATAGATTTTCTACATTTTTAGTTTTGAATTTTTACTTCTAAACTAGTATGCAATTAAGTTTCAAATTCCTAGGTGTTATTTTCTATTTGCATTTAATTGTATTTGAATGACTTTTGAGCTTTCATCCTATGCACTAAATTAGTATGCAATTAAGTTTCAAATTCCTAGGTGTTATTTTCTATTTGCATTTAATTGTATTTGAATGACTTTTGAGCTTGCATCCTATGCACGGCTATTTCGCCTCGTAATGCTCTTGAAAACATAGATTATCAATATTAAAAAGCTTGTGCTTATTCAACCCTTTGGTGTTCTCTTTTCTTTCAAATCTTGCTTTAGATTTGATGTTTAAATCAATTTATTAGATTGGCCTTGATCATGCTAATTCTAAGTGAATTGTCTTAGGATCTAAGAGTGACCATCATAGATTCTAAGTTTGATCTAAGTTGGCTTATTTTTTCGAGTGTTTGCAATGATTCTAGAAGAACCTCTAGCTTTGCATCTAACAAATATTGCGGGCACTTATCATTTGGTATCATAGCATTTGGTCATCATTCTTGGCCGACTCTAGAGGTGTTATCTTTACTTTATTTCAATTTATGTTCATTTCTTTTTTTCTCCAAAGTAATTACTTACATCTTGTAAAACAAGACATATTGTAACTTGTCTTGAAACCTTCTTCAAATTTGCTCTTGGATCATAAAAAATTCATTAGCAAAAAAGTAGAAAAAAAGTCAGCAAAAAAAAAAAGAAAAAAACATTAGCAAAAAAGAGAGAGAGAAAATCAAAGAGCCCATGAAAGTTATTGTCATTAGTTTGAAAAAAAAAAGTCCAGATTTGTTTTAGAGTTGTTAATCCTAAGTTTGAGTTACTCTAGTCTTAGTTTGTGAGAGTTGATCATTTGAATTGTTTTTCATCAAAATTTTAGTGTGATTGTACAAAAAAAATAAGCCAAGCCTTACATCTTTGACCTAGTACCAAAAGTCTACCCTTGAGTGATAAACATGAGTGTTCTTGAGTGAAATTGGTGAAAAGTGTGGTGAAGTCCTTTTATTACTAACTTTAAAATTTCATAGGATGAAGGAGTACCACAAGTACAAGAGACTAATATGGCTATTTTTCAAGCCATTCAAGGCATGATGAAAATAATGAAGAAAGATAGACAAGAAAGGAGGGCACAACAACAAAGAGAAGAGCGAGCCTTAGAAGAAGATGAGGGAATATTGGATTTAGTTGAACAAAAAAGACAAGTTTGAGGAAGATGAAACGTGAGAGGAAGAGAAGAAATAATGTTGAACCTAGAAGAGGTGAAAAAATCCATGAATATAGAGATAGTGGAGTCAAGCTCAAAATTCCACCATTTTGTGGAACGGCGGATGTAGAGGCATACTTGGAATAGGAAAGGAAGATAGAACATGTGTTTGATTGCAACACATTTAGTGAGAATAAGAAGATGAGACTTGTCATTTCCGATTCACTAACCATGTCAGAAATTAGTATCAACGTCTCAAATCCGAGAGAAGGAGGAAAGAAGAAGATCTCATTGAAACTTGGGAAGAACTTAAAGAAGCCATGAGAAAGAGGTATGTTCCAAAACATTATGAAAGAGATTTGAAAACTAAATTGCAAGCTTTGAGGTAGGGAATAAAAAGTGTGGTTAAATATTATCAAGAGATGGAAACTTTGATGGAAAAAGCAAACATTCAAGAAGAAGAAGAAACCATGTCTAGATTCCTTAGAGGTTTGAACCGAGAAATTGTTCATCCCGGTGATAGGTATCCACAACTTCACTTGGAAGATATAAATCATCATGCAATTAAAATTGAAGAACAATTGAGAGAAAAAAAAAAGGAACATTCCAAGAGGTATAATTCTAAAGCTAATACCTTTTCAAATTCTAATGTTTGGAACAAGGATAGTGTTGTGAATAGGAGTGAAGCAAAAGGGAAGTTTTTGGCTCCCAAAAGAGTGGAGGCCAAGAGCACCAATATTAAAAAGAATGAAGCTTCAAAGGAGGTAAGAGAGAAATCTAGTTCTATTCAATGTTGGAAGTGCAAAGGATTTTGACACACGAGCAAAGATTGTGCCAATAAAAAAGTCGTGGTCATAAGAAATGGAATTCTTGATTCGAAAGATGAATGTTATGAACAAGATGCCCAACTTATGGAAGAGTCCAAAGCATATGATGATGAATATATTGAAGAAGGTAACTTCATATCCTTATTTGCGAGACAAGTACATAATGTGCAAATCAAAGAAGAGAAAGTTGAAGATCAAAGGGAGAACTTGTTTCACACAAGATGCTTGATCGAGGGAACACCATGTAGCTTAGTGATTGATAGTGGAAGTTGTATAAATGTAGTAAGTAGTTTTCTTGTAAAAAGACTCCAACTCACTACTCGTCCACATCCAAAACCATATAACCTTCAATGGTTGAAAAACAAAGGAGAATTGAAGGTAAACTTTCAAGTTCTTATTTCTTATACTTTGGAAAGATATAAAGATGAGGTCCTTTGCGATATAGTACCTATACATACAGGTGATATGTTATTGGGCCGACCTTGACAATATGATAGAGAAGTCACTTATGATGGATTGTTGAACAAGTATACATTTACTTTGAATGGGAAGAAGTTTACTTTGCTCCCATTGTCTCCATATGAATTACAATTGATCAAGTGAAATTAGAAAAGAAAAGAAAAGAATTTGAGTATCAAGAGAGGAAAGAAGAAAGTAAGTTAAAGAGAAGAGCGAGAAAAGAGAGAAAAGTGAGGGGCAAAAGGTGAGTAAAAATCAAGAGAGAATGTGAGTTTGGTTATGAGAAAGGGGGAAGTGAGGAATCTGTTTTCATTCGAAGCACCAAACTTTGTACTTATGTGCAAAGTAATATGTTCAGTAACTGTATCTAACGCTAATGATGCTTTGCCTAGTATTTTTAAATCTCTTTTGCAGGAATTTAATGACATGTTTCCATATGAATATGCACCTACGAGTCTACCTCCTCTAAGAGGGATTGAACACCAAATTGACTTCATACTCGAGGGAAACTGCCTATAGGACCAATCCAGTCGAGGCCAAGAAAATTCAAAGACAAGTAGAAGAACTCATGAATAAAGGTTATGTTCGAGAAATCATGAGTCCTTGTTTGGTTCCGATCATTTCGGTACCCAAGAAAGATGGAACATAGAGGATATGTGTTGATTGTCAAGCCATCAACAAAATAACAGTAAAGTAGTATCGGCATCCTATTCCTAGATTGGATGACATGTTAGATGAATTACATGGTGCAAATCTGTTTTCAAAAATTGATCTTAAAAGTGTTTACCATCAAATTCGAATGCATGTGAGAGATGAGTGGAAAACGACTTTCAAAACAAAATTTGGTCTTTATGAGTGTCTTGTTATGCCATTTGGCTTTACTAATGCACTAAGTACTTTTATGAGGCTAAAGAATCATGTTTTAAGAGCATACATTGGAAAATTTGTTGTTATATACTTTAATGATATTCTTGTTTACTCTAAAAATTTGAATGAATATATTTTGCATATCAAGACAATCGTATACTTTGATGATATTCTTGTTTACTCTAAAAATTTGACATAAATTTCGATTGTGAACTCTTAGGGACGTGAGAGCTAGAAATAATCATATCATATATGTTTATTAATCTCCCATTGAAGCGTTCTAACATATCATATACGTTATTTGATTTTCACTGATGTGTTCTAATAGTATATCATATATGTTATTAAACTTCTACGGAAGTGTTCTAACGATTAAATGGGGTATGCGTTTCTTAGGTTTGTTTCAATTAATTAAACAACCTAAGTCTAGGTGTTTATCCAAGTATAACATTTATAATTGGATTTAACTTACGATGTCTAGGTGATAAACTAGTTTTAAAACCTCATAGTGCTCACGTATTGCTCATAAAACTAGTTAACAATGCTCAATAAATCGACCATAATCCCTAGGTAGGAGGTGTTCCGTAGATCGTCAACTTAAATACCTCAAGCCTTCGACAGGATTATATAACGGTTGAGTTTGTAACTCGAGTTTATAAGTTTAACGACCTAGTTTAACTATTAAAACGAGCGGTTAACCTACGTAAGCATACAACTGTTCTTTGTTATGGATTTTAAATGTCTAACCCAATTTTATAACGGTTTACAAAATTTTAGACATGCTAAACATCCACAACATTCATCAAAGGTATTCAATATTTAATATAACATTTATATTAAGCAAAATAAACCCTAAACATGCATACAATATATTATAACATTTTATAACATACTTTCAATGCATGTAACATGCTTTCTATGGTGGGATTTTAAAGCTACATGGCATACTATATGCACATACAAGATTTATTTAACTATAATATACATCACATGCATAAATAATTAAACACATACTGATATGGTTTTAGTTTTAGCATTTTCAAGCAAACAAGGCCTAATTATTACAAAAACAGCAAGACACAGCTCCAAACCGCTTATGGACCACTCGAACCGCTCCAAACTAGATCCAAACAGCTTGAACCGGATGTGAACCACCTGAACTGGACCAGCCAAAACCATTTTGAAGCAGAACCGGATTGAGTTTGAAGAAAACCGGCCAAATAATCCTCGATGGTCTTTGCTCAATCAACGGGTCAAACTCATCAAACCGATTCAAGAATCTCGCTGCTAGACCAAAATCTCACTCGTTTGAACAGAATCTTGCTCCTCATTGGAAATCTCGCTCAAATTCGATTAGAATCTCACTGGTTTCAGCAAAATCTCGCTCCTCACTCAAAAACTCGATCAAACTTGATTAAAATCTCGCTTGAACTCAAAATCTCGCTGGAACTCGATCAAAACTCGTTATTCGATCACAGTTGAGGCTCAATCCTCGCTGAACTATGAGTAGCATCGCGACGCTCGAGGGCAGAAGCTCACGATCTGGAAATCTACAGCTCGACCTTTTTCACTTTTTTCTTCAATTACAATTTAAAGCGACCCTATCCATTTCTGGAGTTCACGTTGATCTTGAACAACCGCACAAAACCCATCCAAAGGGAGACACACCTAAGGCGCCACGAGGGAGTATAGAATGAACTCACGGTGTGAACTAATGACAAAAATCATAGAATGTGTTGACACACACCCTTCACCCACTTACTATAAACACTCTCTTCATCCACCTTGATATTGACTCATGCAAACACCATCCGAAGGGGGATGCTCCCAGGGCACCATAAGGCCAAGCGTGAATCTCACGATGTGAACATTCAGGAAGAAAGGTAAGTGGAATCATTGACATATTAGATAAATCTCTTCCTCTCGCTGAGCATTTTATAACCTAGGGTTTAGTTTACTTAGAAAAAACATTGCTAAGGATTTTAACTAAGTCACTTTTTAGGTTTGCCCAAGAGTAACTTTTACCTTGGATAGTTGAAAAAACTTTTGATCATCATCCATTAAACTCTATAACGAAGTATTTGACCAACTGTAGCATGCTTGCAAAAAATCTATCTAATTCACCTTTTCAGGTAGGTTCCCAGGTAATGGTATTCCGTTTCTGTCAGCTTAAATACCCCAGCCTAGACAGAACCCATCTTAGACAAATGGTCCCTTATAGATAGCTTTAATACAATTTTAATCTTTTATGCCAATCAATTTAATCCTATTAAACTGATTTAAAAAGATTAAACTAGGTTGCTAATGCCATTAGAACCTTTGAACTTAGGTCTATCTCAATCCAATTTTAAAACCTTTTTTAAAAAAAAATTAGTTCACCCTAAGTCCGCATGCAACTCTTTCTTAACGAGTTTAGTTCTAATTTCCTTTATAACACTTATGACGGAAACAACTAAAATCAACCACAACGCAAAGCTAACACAATACAAGGTATTCATAACGTTTACAAACAGCCTAAGTGTGTTCATTCATTGCTACTTTTTATACAACACTTATAAAAAACAACAACGAAACAAGCAAAACATGTTTCCATTCACCCTTATACTATAGTGCTTATAATATAAAGATGGTGCATGATAATGCTCACTACATGCCAAAATATAACTCTTATATTTCATGATGCATGCGTATGCTTTCAAGTAATTTCATCATGCTATATTATAACTCTTATAATACATGATGCATGAATAATTGCACAACCTAAGGTGGGTTTCAAATCTATGTGTCATACATTTTGCCATATAAATACCACACATCTCATGTATAATAAAACAAATGTTGATGAACCAGGTAAAATTGCCTTAAATCCTCACAAACTAAAGCTAACTATTACAAAACAAGGAAACTTTGGTTCAAACAGGCGAACTAGGTCTTGAACCGTCCAAGCAAAGTCCATGTCTCCACTGATCGTGCATCAAACACCTTGAGATCGTCTACACGAAAGAAGAAACGTTTTGCTCAATCGTTTACCAATGCTCCCAGAGCTAAACAATCATGTACCTTTTACTATGCGATGAAGCACGAGATACGCGATCGTGCAATACGCTCCGCAAAACGCAAGCCTTATACGATCATCTAAACGACTACAATGCAATGAAGCACGTTTGTCTAAATGATCGTTGAGCGATCACCTTCGTATCGTATACTGCGTGATCGTGTAGTCAGTGACTATGCGATGAGATATGCTAACTACACGATCGTCTAGCGCGCGCCTTCTTCTAAACGATAAGCATCATATACTCCCACTACGATCGTCTACCTCCAGCATCTCTGCGATCGGGTAACCAACGCTACGTGATAGAGTAAACGATTTACCCCATCATTTAGTATTAATGATGACGGGCAGAAATGCACGTCATTTTAGGCCTTTTATTTAGAATTATGAGGATTTTTAAGTGCAATATACGGCGAATATGTTAGGAATTCATGAGAAAATGAGTTTGCGTCGTTCAACATTAAGAATCTCGGCTAACCCACTATTATGCGTCATTATGTGTTCAATTTTCTATCTTTGTAGCTAACGCAGGAAGCAGACACATACGCGAAAACCGAGCTATCGCAAAGATGACTGCATGCGGAGAATTTCTCTATCGCAAAGGCGAGCGCATACGTTCAACGCATGGGTGTTACGGTAATCAACTGAATGCGTCCATCGCATAAGAGTTGCGATCATCGAGTGAATGCGGTCATCGCATAGAAGTTGCGGTCATAGAGCGAATGTGGTCATCGCAAGATTGCGGCTACACGATGATAACTATAATAGCAGGATGAACGCAAGGTTGGTGGAATGGAAACATTAACGCATATCTCGGGAGAATCAAAAGAAGATATTGGCATTTCACCTACCACGCCATTAGTAGCAGAGATTCAGAAAAGGACCATCGCGCTGCGAATGTCAGAATCAGAGCAGGTCCATTAATGTTGTCGGTGATCAACCTCTATAAATAGAAGCCGATGAGCAGAATTTCAAATCATCCAAGGTTTCTCGCCTGAAACTCTCCTTACGGCGGATCCTTGTGATCCAGACGAAAGCGTGAGAAGAAGGCTTGAGAGTTCTTCATTTCCTTCATCCATTTCGAGTGACGACCGAAGCCTTCACTGGAGTTAGAGCTCGAGAGAGTCAGCTCCACCACCCATCCATGGCACCACCGGCAGCCTTGACACACATCTGCTGGAAGCAAGACATTGCTTCCAGCTGGTCCTTTTCCATTTCTCTTCTTTCCTTATATTGTATTGTATTACATTTTGGGTTAAGGAATTAATACATTTTGTGATCAATGCAATTCTATATTTTCTGCGATTCCATCTCTATCTTCCTTTACTTAGCATCCTTAACCTTCCCTGCATCACTTAATGAGATTGCTAGAGTATCGCATACTTAATCATGCAGCATAGGAATATGAAGAATGTAGCAAACCACCGGGAGGTGTGCGTTGCGTGAGTGTTGTGAGAAAACCTTATTTGCTTAGTGTGAAGCTGTAGCAACGCTTGTCTATAAGCGAACACAATGCTTGTCTATGAGTAAAGTCAGCAACAGCTAACTGTCCGGGAGGGTAAGTGGTTGGTCGCATGAAGTAATGTAAGCAAGTGTTCACTAAATATCAGAATAATCTTACGTCAATTAGGTTTATACGATTACCTTGTCTTATGAGCGCATCATTCATCATTTAGGCATACTTGGGAGAGTAGTCTAAAAACCAAATCTAAGACTCGAGAGAGCAGATTGGAACGCATAAGCAAGAATGGGGAACTTAGAGATAAGCTCTGTTTGCTATTACACATGCACCTTACGAATAAGATATTGCATGCATCCAGAAGTAGGATACGGTGGTCTGCGGTCTTCTTGTTTATGTGTGGGAGCACATGAGTAGAAATAGAGACTTAGGAATAAGGTGTTTTGACACTTCGCATATACATCGCATGCGTCCTAGAATTAGGCTCAAGTGTGTGTAGCATGATCGTATAGCTTGCGTTGGCTGAGGTTGCCCTTGCGGTCAAGCTTAGGGTTGCGATGAAGACATCCTCACATTTTATCTATTTTTCCATGCATTTACTACGCGTCAACAGTTGTCGTGTCTCTACCTTTCATTCGTAATCTCACCGCTTAATCTGTTAGTGAGGAGTAGGAGAAGTGCTTAGCTTACAACCCCCATCATTATTTTGTTCATCAACCGCAAACACATCACCGCATACATTTAGCTACAAGTCCCTGAGTTCGACCTTGGATCACCCGAGAAACTTACGTTCGCGTTATACTTGGCGTGAGTGCAAGAAAACTTGTGACAGAAATGCAAGGTCATCGCATATAAGAGTAACGCATATTTTTATTCTAACGCATGACCACCGACGCATGATAATAAATGCATAACTTAAGACATGCATCACGCATTGCGTCCACATAATTTTACTCATCAAGTCTTTGACTGCTAATTTTACGTCATCAATTCGCTAAATGATCGTTTAGTAAATACTACACGATCGTATAGAAAAATCTACACAATCGTTTAGATAAATCCCAACGATCGTTTACTTGAGGCTACATGACACAACCAACTCTTGGTCTTCTTCTTCGCTGAGAACCACATCTCAAATTTCATCATGAACAACTCGACAAACTCAAACACTTTGAATTATAGACTTGATTGCATGTTAATTACACCCAAAAACACAGGGGCCCTTACAAATTAACACTTTTTAATTTAAAGACAGCTTGAAACAGAGGCATTTAACCCGTAAACATTCATCAACGCCATCCACAAAATTTAACACGCAATGCAGAAAACCCACCACGACTGTAAAAGAAGTTCAAAACAAAAGTGAAATTTGGAATAACATAACAACTTGGCTCTGATACCAATTGAAGGAAATCGGAACTGAGGTTCCCATGAGCAGCGGAATGATCGTTCCAAATTTCAATCGTATATGAACATAGCAATTACAGTACAGAAACAGAAACAACAGGCTATGCGCAAAAAAGAAATTACAACATGCTTTTCTACATATCAAGGGAAGAATTCACATACCTTTGAAGACTCATCTTCAACACCTTTGATCATGAATGCTCGAACAACCCACAAAACTGCAACACTCGAACGCTCATCCACCACGACTGCAACACAGCACGATCAACAAAGAACTCAAACATCACAATCTCCAAGATCACGAACACAGCGGACTCCACACGAACACCACGAACGACCTCCAAATAACCTCGACAGTGTTGAGTTAAGTATGACCACCACAATGGCTACCTTAGTATTCTCGGTGTGAGAATCCAGAAGTGTGGGCTCTGTGTGGACTTGGTTAGAGGTAGAGACTAGAGGAGGAAAATCGTGTAAACGATTGAGCAAGTGGAAAATGTCAAAGTCTATCATATAGACGATGCCCAATCGTTTAATAAAAGCTATGTGATCGTTTAGCTAAAGCTATACGATTGTCTAGCTAAAGTTATGCGATCGTTTAGCTAAACGGCCAGCTAAGTGTCTATCGTACAGAAACACTCCATGATCGTCTAGTCTCTTCAAGCCATCGTTTAATAAATCGTATTTACTTGACAACCTTTCCGTGAGAACTTTTCGAGAATGGAAATCTCAATCAATAACTTTTGCAAATTTTCCTAAAATTAGGAAAACAATTTTTCTTTTATCTCACGGTTACCCTGAAACCATCAATGACCTCCCACTCAATTAGTTATTAGAGAAAAAGAGATAATTATCTAATTATTAATATTATTACAAATATATATGATAACCAACTTACCATACTATATTTATAACCTATAGTTTTAATATTTCATCTCATGAAACATATAAACCATAACTCTTTTTCTAGTCAGTTGGTTTACCTCAAGAGTTGAGGGAACCTTGACATAGTGGGAGGGTTTCGAACCCGCCTGTTCGCTATCTAAGTTTCACGGAAATCCTTGCTATGGTAGTAGATGGTGACGTTAAGGGTTCATTGTCTTATCGGAAGGCAATGGAGGATGTTGACCGGGATGAATGAGTCAAGGCCATGGATCTTGAGATGGAGTCGATGTACTTCAACTCAGTATGGGATCTTATACTCATAACCCTAGGTTATTTGTGTTGAGGTTGATGCCCTAAAGTCTTGTGTTCAATAGTTTGTAAACAGTTTGTACGAACGCTTGTGTTGTATAATATATGATATTTTACTTCACATCTTGTTTTTTGCTCTATTGCATATTTTATTTACTTTACCACAAACCAATAAACTTAAAATCTTTGGTTATCTATATGTAACTCAAGCATGTATATGGTGACATACAAGTGGATCATGTCTTGAGTGATAACCAAAATAGTCTATAGTATATGGATATAGGAGGGAAACCTTATCCTGGTAACGCTACGGATGCGGCCCGCTTTGTTGAATGGTCACAAGTGTTGTGACTTGTCACAGATGGTCTGATCCTGATCATTCGTGTTGGGGACATGCGAGTGAGGGCATCCTATACAAAGAGTTTGTATAAGACCTGACCACGAAGTACTAACGTCTCGTTATATAACACTGTTCATGATAGAGACTTCATTTCACTAGAATGACCATAGGTAAAATAACCTCAATCCTGAGTGAGTTGGGAACTTCTGTCATTGAGGGTGGTCCTTTGATTTGTATGGGTGCGAGTGGCCAGGGCGTCAATTCAAACCTACCATTTTGGGGATTCGTCTGATTTGGGAGCTGAGAACTCAGCTACACAAGATTGAATTCACTCCTTCCCCGAGGCAGGGGTAAGTAGATAGATAACTCCCTTAAGGGCTGATTCTGGGGCTTGAACGATGTGGCATCACACACCTTCTCTTGGCCCGAGAGGTGTTCACACATAGTTGGACTATGTAATATTGTTCATTAGAGGAATCAGTGATGCTTAAAAAGTGAGATGTAACTACAGGGGCAAAACGGTAATTTGGTCTAACTGTACTTACGAGCATCTGTGAAGGGTCATCGTACTCATGATTGGTTATATCCGATAGACACATAAATATATCTATGGTAAGAAGAGTTCAGCTGTTGGTCTTTAGTGGAATGCCTGATAGTTAATGGATAGTGGATCTCGTGGCTAAAGAGTTTAGTCAGTTATTCACGGACTGTTGGAACTTCGAGCCATAGGTCCATTAGGTCCCCTGGGTAGCTTGGATAAAGTCGAGAATCAGTGTTTGGGTTAATTTGAAATGTTCAAATTGACAAGAGGAAGTTTGATTATATATGATATAATTGGACTGGTTAATTATATATGATATAATTGGCTAAATGTATGAGATACATAATTTTGGAGGAAATTAGATATAAATATGATTTATATCAAGTAGAGGAGAAATTACTATAATAGATATGTGATATCAAACTATAGGTTAGAAATATAATATGATTATATTTATTAAAAATTTAATTGGTTAATTATATGATAATTAACCTAAAAACTCTCTCGAACGTGCGTTAGTGGGAAAACAACATCGATTTTTGTAATCGAAGAATAAAAATGAAATTTTGTTTCATTTTGAAAGTTCAGAAAAAGATCGAAAGTTTTTGCGTTGGTGTGAAAACGTAAACAATCGCTTAAGTTAAGAGCCTATACGATAGTCGCTCAGTGCCTAAACAATCGCATACCTCGTGCCTAAACGATTGCCTACCTCGTGCCTAAACGATCGCACATTAATTCCTAAACGATCGTATAGTATGTCATGTTTAATAAACGATCCCATAGTGTGTCGTGTTTGCTAAATGATTGCCTACCTTTTTCCTAAACGATCATTTAGTAAAACCTTCATGATCGTGTAGTTTCTTCTAAGTGATAAGCATCTAGCTATGCAATAGCTTTATATTCTCTTACACTTGCTTATCGTCTACACGATCAGTTCTTCCTCCTACCTCTACCAAACTCACCAAAGACCACACTTTAGGTTCTCACTCCGAGAATACCTAGGGCTCCTTTCTGGTGGTGTCGTCTCTGTTGCGTTCATTTGTTTGTGGTTGTTCGTGCTGCTGTAGCCGACGCATCTGCTGGGTGTTTGTTGATCGAGTAGAGCTCTTCCGCTGCGTTGAGTTCCATAGCTTGAAGAACGTCTTCAACTGGTATGAGAACTCTCTCCCTTGTTATTTTTTTGTTCAAAGCATGCCGTTAATTACTGTTTGTTTGCATAACTGTGCATTTGAATGTATATGGTGTATTTCGATCATGGTGAAATTGGAGAGATCCGATGGCGCTCATGGAACTCTTCGTTAAGAGATCCTTCATATGCTTGCATGCAAAAATAACATAGCCATCCATTATTTATATTATATTCATTATAATATATAGTTTGAATGTATGCATGGAATGTACGTTATTTAATTTCATTACTTTGATATATATAAGTGTCATGTATATGCAGTAATGAAATGAACATTGCATGATGCATGACATTACTTTAGGTAATCTTATAAACGTTATAATTTTGTAAAGTATGTCAATCAATGCAATGTAGGTTTTAATTTGTTTCATTTACTTTATAAGAGTTATAAATAAACGAAATTAGAAATTAAAATCAATAACTAAGAGTTGCATGCAAACTTAGGTGAAATCATTTCTTAAAATAGTTTTAAAATATGATTGAGATAAACCTAAGTTCACAAATTTCTAATAAGATTAAAAATTAGATTAATCTTTTTAAATTGGTTTAATAGGATTAAATTGATTTCAGCAAAAGATTAAATTTGTAGCAAATATATCTATAAAGGACCTTTTATCTAAGGTGGGTTTTGGTTAGGTTGGGGTACTTAAGATGACGAAAACAGAACACTCCTACCTGGGAACCTACCTGGAAAGGTGAATTAGATAGATTTGCTATAAGCATGCAATTGTTGATTAACATTTTCTAAAGTGTTTAACGAATATTAATCAAAATTATTTAACTTTCTAAAGTAAGTGTTACTTTTGGGCAAACTTAAACAATCGCTTAGTAAAAATAATTAGTCGTATTTTTCCTAAGTAAATAAACCCTAGGTTGTTAAAATACTCAGTGGGAGGAATATATATATATATGATATGTCATTTTTTCACTCATATCTCTCCCTTAATATTCACACCGTGAGACTCATGCTTGGCTTTGAGGCACCCTGGGAGCGTCCCCCTTCAGATGATATTTGCATGGGTCAATATCAAGGTGAATGAAGAGAGTATTTATAGTAAGTGGGAGAGAGATGTGTGTCAACATGTCCTACGGTCTCTTTCATTAGTTTGCACCGTGAGACCTTCTTGCACGGCCTCAAGGCGCCCTGGGAGCGTCCCCCTTCGAATGGTTTGTGTAGTTGGTCAATATCAAGGCGAACTCTAGAAATGGATAGGATCGCTTTAGTTTTTTCCCCAATCGATTTTTCCCTTCGATTGACTCATTGGGGCAGAACTCTAGGATATAAAATGGAGGGTCACACTGATGGAAATTATGAAGCAAGTTAATCATTTCTTGACCAAATGAATGATGATTAATAGTTCTAGGAATAAGAGTTATTCTGATGTAATGATTGGTTGAGAGTGTCTCAATTCAGTGAAGGGACAACTAACTACCCTTCGGTGGCTTTTGTCTTAAATCACTGAAGCATCATTGCAAAACTAGTTGCTAAATGGGGTTCATTATATTTTCCTAAAACTGATTGGATTTTTTAAGAGTTATGCTAAAATCTAATGTAGATCAATATGTTTGTTTTTCAACAAATATGTAAAATAGCGTTTTTTCGTTAGTTGCCTTTTCTAGTTTGACCGATTTCAATTACACGACATAGAAAGAATCCATTAAAACGTTTTTCATGGTAAACGAACTCAAAATTTTCAAGAATGAGGATTGTCCTCAAGTCCCAACCCTTGATGCACCATGAAATGTTTGTAATGCATATAAGGTGTGGATGAAGGCTAATTTGAAGCCTCGAGTTCACATTTTGGCAAGCATACCTAATGTGTTGGCCAAAAGGTATGAGAACATGGTCATTGCATATGAGATCATGGAATCAATGCGAGAATTATTTGAACAAAAGTCCTCACTATCCAAGTAAAACGGGGTTGATGATAATGAAACCAGTAGTGTCAGTTTCCAAGGTAGTCTCCAGCCCATATTGAATGTCAAGGGAGTAATAAAGAAAGCAATCGTTGCCAACTGCGATGAAGTTCAATCGACGAGGATTGTCCTCTGAAATGAAACTTGGAGTTTATGACTTGGGTTCTGGAGTTGATCTCATTAATCTCCAGAAAAAGAAGAACTCCAAAGAAAATAAATATGATTTATTTGTCTTGGAGACGTGTTTAAGAGAGAATGATGATTCTGCCTGGATAATTGATTCAAGAGCTACTAACCATGTGTGTTCTTTCCATCAAGGATTTAATTCCTGGAAATAGTTGGAGACTGGAGAGATGACTCTTAGAGTTGGTACTAGTGAGATCGTTTCGACTGTTGCTATAGGCAAGCTTAAGTTATTTTTGGACAAGAAACGATATATATTATTAGATAACGTATATGTAGTTCCTCATATCAAGAGGAACCTAATTTCAATTTTCTGTCTAATTGAACAAACATATTCCATACCCTTCTCTAAGAATAAAGTGTTTATTTTTAAGAATGAATTGGAGTTAGGTTTTGGTTCAATGGAAAATAACTTATATGTACTAAGGTCATTAGTCATAAAAGTTGTGCTCAATACTGAAATGTTCAAAACAGCAACAACTGTAAAAAGACCGAGAAATTCTCCTAAAGAAAATGCCCATCTTTGGCATTTAAGGTTAGTTCACATCAATCTCAATAGGATTGAGAGGTTGATGAAAACTAAACTTCTAAATGGTTTAGAAGAAAACTCTTTACCAGTGTGTGAGTCATTCCTTGAAGGAAAAATGACCAAACGACCTCTTACTGGAAAAGGTTATAGAGCCAAAGAAACCTTGGAGCTTACACATTCAAACCTCTATGGTCCGATGAATGTAAGATCACGAGGTGGGTATGAATATTTCATCTCTTTCATAGATGAATATTATAAATTTGGCTATCTATACCTAATGCAACATAAGTCTGAAGCTCTTGAAAAGTTCAAGGAGTACAAGACTGAAGTTGAAAACTTATTAGGTAAAAAGATCAAAACACTATGATCTGATCGTGGTGGAGACTATATGGACTTAAGATTCCAAAACTATATGATAGAACATGGAACCACGTCCCAACTCTCAGTCCCAGGTATACCTCAACAAAATGGTGTATCAGAAAGGAGAAACAAAATCCTGTTGGACATGGTTCGGTCTATGATGAGTTATGCTCATCTTCCTGACTCGTTTTGGGGATATACAATAGAGACTGTAGTTTATATTTTGAACAACGTTCCCTCAAAGAGTGTTTCTAAAACAGCTTTTGAGTTATGGAGAGGTCGTAAAGGTAGTTTACGCCACTTTTGGATTTGAGGATGTCCAGCCCATGTGCTAATAGCAAACCCTAAAAAGTTGGAACCTCGTTCAAAAGTGTGCCTATTTGTAGGTTACCCAAAGGAAACGAGATGTGGATAGTTCTATGATCCAAGTGAGAATAAAATGTTTGTATTGACAAACGCTACCTTCTTGGAAGAATACCACATCAAACGAATCCCTAAAATGGTAGGCTTGTTGAGTTAGCGTTCAAGCCACTATCACCCATACAAATCAAATGACCACCTTCATAGGTAGGAGTTCACAACTCACTCAGGATTTAGGTCATATTATCTATGGTTATCCTTGTGAAATGCAAGTCTCTATTATGAACGACGTTATATAATGAGACTAAACATTTTGTGGTACGGACTTATACAAACTCTTTTGCATGTTATATCCCCACTCACATGTCTCCACATGAATGATCAGGATCAGATCATTTTTAGCACTTTACAACAATTGTAACATCTACAAAACAGGTCATACTCATAGCGTTACCAGGATAACCAAAATAAGGTATCTAGCCTTATCCATCTACTACAGACCATTTAGGTTATCACTTAAACATGATCCACCCGTATGTCTCTACATACATGTTTAAGCTACAAGATAACCTTGGATGTTAGTTTATTGGTTCGTGGGTAATGCAACTCAGATTGAAAAAAACATCATATATTTTAATAAATAAATAAGATGTTGTATATTACAATTACAAATTATAAGACCTTTTGAGCAATCTTCACTTGACCTAAAGCTAGTGGGGTGTATAATATATGAGTTAAACTAATATACAAAGTACAGAAACAATAAACTAAGGTATAACACGCTTAATACAAATCTCCCACTTGCCCTAGTCTAAATGTGACCTATCCCATAGACCCAAACTCTGTAGGTGACCCTTAAACACCTTAACCGTGAAGGCCTTTGAAAATGGATTAGCAACGTTGTGCTTCGAAGCTATCTATGTGACGATCACGTCCCCTCGATGCACAATCTCTCGGATGAGATGATACTTCTACTCTTAACTTCAGTCACTAGACCTAATTTTAGAATATAAAGAACACATGCATAGCGGAAGCAAGGATCAATAACGTTCCAATTACATAAAAACAAGAATAAGCATGCATAAAGGTTAAAAATTACAACCTCTGTAGAATCCACCGCAATCTTCCTCTCCCGAGCTCGATCGACACCATCAATGACAAATCCTTGATATTCTCTGGTTGAAGAACATGGTTGTGGGACCGGTTGTTAGTGAAGACAAGGGAAACACTTTCGTAAAAGGAGAGTAAAGAGATTTTGGTAGAAGAGTTTAGGTCAAAGGTCTAAGAAGCATTAGATTTTACAAAATTCAAAAACCAAACTATTTATAGAAAAAATACATGCAAAATCCTATCTGGTATGTCTTTCACCTCAAACTCCATTAGCATGTAAACTTTAGGTGTCAAGCCTTGAAAGTGCAACTTCAAAGTCCACTTAGTTAGTGGGAAAATCCAACAATTGGATTTTTTCACTAACTATTTTTTTATTAAAAAAATGAAACAATTTTCAAATTTTAGAAATTATTTAATCAAAACAATTTCAATTAAATAAAATAAAAAATTTAATATCATATATTAAATTGTCTTTGACACCTAGCTTTGATTAATCACATTAATCAAGTTTAAAAAACACTTTCATGTTAATGATCAAGTATATTCTCAAAAAATTAATTAATTATTTAATTGTAAATTATATCTCATATAAAATACAATTTTCTCTAAAGTCTGAATTTGAACATCTCAAATTCTTACTTCATCCAGTTCTTGAATTTTGTTTGTATTGAGCTAGTAAGGAGACCTGATGGACGTACAGATCATGGACTCCAACGATACGAGACTAATCGGTCAAACTCTTTAACTTAGTTAATCAATATTCGTTAACTAACAGGACTATCCACTATAGCCTGTAGTTATATTCCCCCCACTTTAGATATATTATGTGTCCATTTGATATAATTGTCATCAATAAGTTGATCCTTCACAAGTTGTTCGTAACCTCAACTAGGTCAAATACCGAAATACCCCTGAGTTACATATTTTCTCCTTAAGTACCATTGTTCCTCTAGTGAACAATATATTTAGGATCATAATCACTAAATCCATTCCCTCTCAGGCCAACGAGAGGATGGAGCCCCTTGTTCAAGACCTGAGATTAGCCCTTAAGGGAATGACCTTTCTACTATCCCTAAAATGGGTAGAAGTGAATTCCATCTTGCAAATTCTATGTCCCCAACCATCTACTCGGTCTTATCCCCGAAATGGGAGGCATATTAAGCAGCGATGTTGAGCTTACCCTCACCTATACAGATCAAGGGACAATCGCGAATAAACAGGAGTTCATAGACAACTTAGGATTCAAATCAAGTTATCTAGGTCATCAATAAGTGAAATTAATCAGTGTTAACAGTAAACGATGTTAATACGTAACAGTGATTATTTTGTGGTCTGTCTTACACAATCTCATCGTGTGGAATACCCCTGCTCACATGTCTCTACGTGAACGAACTGATCACATCATTTATGACACTTTACAACATTTGTAACAATAATAAAGCGAGCCGTATTAAATAGTATCTCCAGAAATAGGTATCCAACCTAATCCAAGTACTATAGACGGTTTAGGCTATTTTACTCGAACTTGATCAAGTTTATGTCTCCACATAAAGTCCAAATACTTATGACAATAGCCAAGGGTTCGTATTTTATTGGATTTGGAGTTATTAAACAGTCAAGAACACTTGTTTAAATAAACTTCATATATGTTTACTGTTTACAAAATTATGAGTTTTAAGACATATAACCTAACATCTACATCATTCCCAATGAGTAGGATATCGTCTACATATAACACTAGGAAAGCTACTAAGCTATTGATAATTTTCTTGTATACATAAGGCTCGTCAACATTCTGATCAAAGCCTTAAGATTTTAACACAATGTCAAATCTTATATTCCAAGATCGAAAGCCTGCTTCAGTCTATAAATGGACCGATTAAGCCTGTAAACCTTTAGCTATTGACCTTGGGTTATGAATCCATCGAGTTGCTCCATATAAATGGTCTTCTCAAGATTTCCATTAAAAAAGGCAGTCTTGACGTCCATTTGCCAAATCTTATAGTCATAATATGAGGCAATGGACAAGAGGATTAGAATAGACTTTAGCATGGCAACAGATGAGAAAGTATCCTCATAGTCGACTCCCTCAACTTGGGTATAACCTTTTGCACTAGTCTAACCTTGAAGGTTTGCACCTTCCCATCAGTATTTCGTTTTCTCTTGTAAATCCATTTGCAACCTATAGGTTTAACCCCATCAGGTTGATCTCTCTCCCAACAATTGATTAAAAAATAAATTAAATAAAATTAATTTATTTAAATAAATCAATTAATTATTAATATATATTTATATGATAACTATCTTATCATATAATATATATTAAACTATACATTATATTAAATATAACATATAACCTATAGTTTCTAATTGTATCATATAGAATATAATCTATAGTTTCTATACTCTCATCAATTACATTTAATATAAATCCCATTCATATTAAATTTAATTATATAATCCAAATTCATATAATTAATATCTGAATCATATTCAAATATTTATTTCCTCTCAAATATACTTTATATTATAATGTATCAAATACATTACAGTAATTATATCATATATAAAATTAAAATTAAATTAATTATATAACATATAATTAAATCCCTCAATTAATTTGAACAATTCAAATTAACCCAAAAACTTAATTTCATTTATTCCTGTTGAGCTACCGAGGGGATCTCATAGACCTGTAGCTTGAAGCTCTCATAGACTTGTAACTTGAAGCTTCAATGGTACGTGAATAATTAATTAAACTATTTAATTAAATTATTCACCATCTATTAACTATTAGGCACTCAATTAAAAACCGACAATTGCACTCTTCGTACTATAGATATATTTCAGTGTTCATTGGATATAACTAGTCAACAATATGATGACCTTTCACAAATTATTCGTAAGTACAACTAGGCCAAAATTACCATTTTGTCCCTATAGTTACATCTAACTCTTTAAGTACCATTGATCCCTCTAATGAACAATAAATCATAGTCCAACTATGATAAAACCTCTCTTAGGCTAGGAGAGGGTGTGGTGCCACATTGTTCAAGCTCCAGAATCAGCCCTTAAGGGAGCAATTTATCTACTTATCCTTACATTGGGGAAGGAGTGAATTTCTTCTTGTGTAGTTGTATTCCCAGCTCCCCAATCAAAAGAATCCCCAAAATAGTAGGCTTCTTGAGTCAGCAATCTGGTCACTCTCACCCATACAAATCAAAGAACCGCCTTCATAGGTAGGAGTTATTAACTCACTTAAGATTTAGGTCATGTTACCTATGGTTATCCTAGTGAAATGTAAGTCTCTATTATGAACGTCGTTATATAATGAGACTAAGCATTTTGTAGTTCGGTCTTGTACAAACTCCTTTGTATGAATATCCCCGCTCACATATCTCCACATGAATAATCAGGATTAGATCATTTATAGCACTTTACAATAATTGTAATATCTACAAAATGGGTCATACTCGTAGTGTCACTAGGATAAGTATCCAGCCTTATCCATCTATTATAGACCATTTAGATTATCACTTAAACATGATCCACCTATATGCCTCTACATACATGTTTAATCTACAAAATAATCTTGGATGTTAGTTTATTGGTTTGTGGTTAATGCAACTCAAATTGAAAAAAAAAAAAAGCATCATATATTTTATTAAATAAATAAGATGTTTGTACATTACAATTACAAACTATAAGACCCTATGAGATTTAGGGCATCAACCCCAACAATACCTACATCGTTCCCAATGAGTAGGATATCGTCTACATAAACACAAGAAAATCTACTAAACTCTTGATGATTTTCTTGTAAACACAAGGCTCATCAACATTCTGATCAAAGTCATAAGATTTGATCGCAGTATCAAATCTTATAACCCAAGGTCGAGAAGCTTGCTTTAGTCCATAAATGGATCGATTAAGCTTGCAAACCTTTTGCTATTGACCTTCGGTTATGAATCCCTTAGGCTACTCCATATAAATGGTCTTCTCAAGATTGTCATTCGGAAAAGCAGTTTTGACGTCCATTTGCCAAATCTCATAGTCATAATATGATGTAATGGACATGAGTATCCGAATAAACTTCAACATGACAACAGGTAAGAAACTCTCCTTATAGTTAACTCTCTCAACTTGGGTATAACCCTTTGCCACAAGTCCAACCTTGAAGGTCTCCACCTTCCTATCAGCACCCTGTTTTCTCTTGTAGATCCACTTGCAACCTATAGGTTTTACACCATCAAGTTGATCTACAAGATCCCAAACTGAATTGAAGTACATAAACTTCATTTCAAGATCCATGACTTTGATCTATTCATCTTTGTCAATATCGTCCATTGTCTTTTTGTAAGACAATTGATCTTCAACATCTCTATCAGCTATGATAGTTAGGATTTCTAATAAGCCCATATAATGAATAGGCGGGTTTGCAACCCTCCCATTATGTTAGGGCTCCCTCAATGCTTAAAGTGGATGTGACCTACTAGATGAACCAACTACAACAACTCTTGTTGAGGTATTGGGCTCTTCAAAAACTCTTGTTGAAGGTTTAGTAGTTTCACTGGAAAATTCATTCAACACGATTTTATTGCGGGACTTATGCTCCCTTATGTGATTCTCTTCTAAAAATGTAGCGTTTGTCGACACAAACACCTTATTATCCCTAGGATCATAGAAGTAACCACCTCTCGTTCCTTTAGGGTAATCTACAAATATGCACAATTTTGAACGATGTTCCAATTTCTTAGGATTTGCCTTAAGCACATATACTGGACAACCCCATATCCTAAAATGACGTAAACTATCTTTACGACCATTCCATAATTCCAAAGGTGTTCCAATAATACTTTTGGAAGGAACACAGTTCAAAATGTAAGCTGTAGTTTGTACTACATAACCCTAAAACGAGTCAGGTAAGGAAGCATAACTCATCATAGATCAAACTATGTCTAACAAGGTTCAATTTCTCCTTTCTGATACACCATTCTGCTGAGATGTACCAAGTGTTGAGAGTTAGATACAATTCCATGCTCTATCAAATAAGTCTTGTAATTTTAAATCCAAATACTCTTCAACTTGATCAGGTCAAAATATTTTAATTGTTTTATTTAATGTATTTTCAACCCTAGCCTTGTACTCCTTGGACATTTCAAGGGCTTCAGACTTATGTTGCATTAAATAAACATATTCATACCTAGAATAGTCATCAGTAAAAGTGATGAAATATTCAAACCCTTCTCTTGCATTAACATTCATCGGACCACAGAGGTTTGAAGTACAAGTTCTAAGGGTTCTATGACCCCATGACCTTTTCCAGTAAAATATCTTTTAGTCATTTTGCCTTCAAAATACGACTCACATATAGGTAAAGAATTTTCTTGTAACTCACTTAAAAGTCCATTCTTGACTAGTCTCTCAATTGTATTGAGATTTACGTGTCCTAATCTTAGGTGCCAAAGATGGGCATTTTCCTTAGGAGAAATTTTCTGTCTTTTATTTTGAGTTATCACAATTTTAAACAGTTTAGTATTAAGGACAACTTTAGTTGCTAACGGTCTTAGCACATAAAGATTTTCTTCCAGCTTAGCAGAACAAAGTTTATATCATTCTTAGAAATAAACGCTTTATTTAAAGAAAAATATATAGAATAATGTTGTTCAATTAAACACTTTATAGAATTTAAGTTCATCTTTAAATCAGGAACTACATATACATTGTCCAACACGCATCGTCATCTCCCCAGCCTCCACTTGCCATCAGGAACTAATTCTCTAGAATGAAGAACAAACATGTTTAGTGGTGAATGAATCTATTATCCAGATTGAATCATCATTCTCCACTAAACAAAGTCTCTTAAACAAGTAAATCACATTTACCTTGCTTGACCTTCTTCTTACTTGAAAAATTCAGGATGTTACAACCTGGTATTATTTCCATGAATAACAATGTATATTATACTAAAATTAAAAGCGGGGTGGGGAATTCATTTATACTAAACTTTTTTTAAGATAAAAATTACACACTTAATTTTTTTAAAAAAATAATTATACACTTAAATTTTAGAGTTTATCAATTGAGTGAATAATTATATCAATTTAAACCTTAAACTTTTACAAGTGAATTTATTTGAACATGTTCATTAGTAATTTATAATCAGTTTCACTTGAATCCATTTAAAATCAATTCAAAATCACCTAAATAAAATTATTATTCACCTAAAATTCTACCAAAGTAATTAGGAAAAAAATATCATATATTTCTTTCTAAATAAGTGGAGAAAAATATAAAGAAAATATATGAAAAATTAAGGTGTCGTATCGTAACCCTTCTGTTTTTGTTTTTTATTTTTGAAAATTAAATCTATTTCCTCCTAATTTTTTAGGATGATTTGCATCTTTATTAATTACAATAATTGAATTTTTAACCAAATTCCAAAAACAAAACCTAAGTCTTTAAAAGCTACTTTTGTTTAGTTTTCATAATTCGACTTGATTTTTTAAATAATCGGTAAGAAGTAGATAATAAAGAAAAAATTGGGAGTGAAAATAGTTTTTATAGACTTAATTTTTTAAAATAAAAAAACTAAAAACCGAGTGATTTTGCCAATTTGGCCTATTTCTTTTTAGAATTTTATATCAATCATTGCATTTAAAAAGACTTAATATTAGTATTTATATAGCTGAATAAAAAAGAATGGGCTACAAGTAAGGAAATCCCCACTAAGCCAATACTCATCTAACTGAACAAACAGAAGAATAGGGAGAAGTAATTAGCAACAACCATTTGACTAAAAAATTTTACATGAACAAAGCGACACCGTATAGCTCGAATACAGAAGATAATAATATAATTTAAACGGTTTATTGTTTTATTTAATAATTTGGATTTTTTTTTTTTTTTTGGAAAATATATATTTGTCGATTTTTTTAGTGAAATATATATTATTTAAACCTAAGGTTAAAATTTTCACAGAAATCTCGAAATTTCGGCTCGAAAGTTTGGTTAGGAAAAATTTTGTTTTCCCCATTTAAATTAATTTCGATAATATTTCAAGAATATTCCGATTCTCCCGTTTCGAAGAAATTTCGATATTTTGAAATTTTTTTGATTTTTCAATTAAATAAGTTTATGTTTTTCAATTTTGTGGTCCTAATTACACACAATTGTTTCACACACCAATGTCATTTTCGATTAAGGATTAAACATTTTTATGTGCTAATTTTTCTAATTTCCAACCTTTCTCTTTACTTTCAACCTAAAACTTTCATTTGTAAAGAAATTGAATTTGAAAAAACTACAAAAAAAAAAATAACCTATAGCTATTTTTTCCCTCATTCAAACTTTTTTCATTAAATTTTCAAATTATTTCACCTCCACATTGAATTGATGTGAGTTCTTTTTTCTTTTATCATCTAAAGTTCTCATAATTTTCACGTCATTTCACCTCAAAATATTTCTAAACTTTATAATATTTTGTAATTATTTTTCGTTTTTTCTTAAATTTCTACTCTTGCATCAATATTTACGGATACATTTACAATAGACATCTAAATGTTGTATTGTGATTAAAAATGGTCAATTATAGTGTAATTGAACCACAATGAAAGTTTCATTAATTAATTATAACAATTTTTATTGATTTTCATAATTTTTCTAGAAATTTCTATTGATATTGATATTTGTATCGATATTTCCTATAAATCGAGATCCCAATATCTCTATCGACATGGATATTTCGGACCTTGATTGAAGCATATAATATCAATCCCATCATATGTTTATTTAAAATAATAATAATAATAAATAAATAAATAAATCCCATCATATGTTAGCTATCGTATTTAATAGAAATTAGGATCGGTAAATGTTATTGCTATATCAATATCCATACAAAGATTTTCAAATAAACATTTTAAATATTTCCTAATCGAAACTAAGATAAATTAAGGATTCCCGATTTAAATTGTATTTCCTTCTCGTTTTCCAATTCCCACTTGGACTAATTTTTCTCCACATATATAAAATCAAACATCGCTGAAATTCTCAATCCCCAAATAATTTTCTCACAAATTCCAAAACCCCCCACCATGGCCAGTGACCAGCTCCAGCTTCTGACCGTCCTTGACCGTGCAAAGACCCAATTCTACCACTTCACGGCGGTGGTAATCGCCGGAATGGGCTTCTTCACCGATTCCTACGATCTCTTCTGCATCTCTCTCGTCACCAAACTCCTCGGCCGCATTTACTACACCGTCGATGGCTCCCCTCGCCCCGGAACCCTCCCTCCCGCCGTCGCCGCCGCCGTCAACGGCGTCTCCCTCGCCGGCACTCTCGCCGGTCAACTCTTCTTTGGCTGGCTCGGCGACAAGCTCGGCCGGAAGCGCGTCTACGGCCTCACCCTCATCCTCATGGTCGTCTGTTCCATCGCCTCCGGTCTCTCCTTCGGCAGCTCCCCGACTGCCGTTATCACAACTCTCTGTTTCTTTCGATTCTGGCTCGGCTTCGGCATCGGCGGCGACTACCCTTTATCCGCCACCATAATGGCCGAATACTCCAATAAAAAAACCCGAGGCGCCTTCATCGCCGCCGTCTTTGCAATGCAGGGGTTCGGAATTCTCGCCGGCGGTACTGTAGCAATTATAATCTCCTCAATTTTCAAGACCCTTTTCAAAGCTCCACCCTACGCGGTGGACTCCGTGAAATCGACGGTTCCGGAAGCGGATTACGTATGGAGGATTATACTAATGTTGGGTTCCTTGCCGGCGCTTTTAACTTACTATTGGCGGATGAAAATGCCGGAAACACCGCGGTATACTGCCTTGGTTGCGAACGACAATAAGAAAGCTTGTGACGACATGTCGAAAGTATTGAATATGGAAATTGGTCAAAATGTGGTAAATGAGACCCAAATTAACACAAATTCAAATTCATTTGGGTTTTTTAGTAAGAAATTTTTGCAAAGACATGGGATTCATCTTTTAGGCACTGCCACTACTTGGTTTCTAATTGATGTAGCATATTATAGCCAAAATTTATTCCAAAAGGACATTTTTAGTGCTATTGGTTGGTTGCCACAGCCTAAAACAATGAATGCTTTAGAAGAGGTTCTCAAAATCGCCAAGGCTCAGACACTTATTGCCCTTTGTGGAACCGTTCCGGGTTACTGGGCCACAGTTCTTCTCATAGACCGGCTCGGTCGGTTTTTTATTCAGGTGGTTGGGTTTTTCTTCATGACGGTTCTTATGTTTGCGCTTGCTATTCCTTACCATCATTGGACCGGGAATCCTGTGGGGTTTGTTGTTATGTATGGACTTACTTTTTTCTTTGCTAATTTTGGTCCTAATAGTACTACTTTTGTTGTCCCTGCTGAGATTTTTCCGGCCCGTTTCCGGTCTACTTGTCATGGGATATCGGCTGCGGCTGGGAAAGCGGGGGCGATTGTTGGAGCTTTTGGGTTCTTGTATGCTGCTCAGAGTCAGGACCCGTCGAAGACCGATGCCGGTTACCCACCGGGGATTGGAATGAGGAATTCTTTGATCATTTTGGGAGTTGTTAATATGTTTGGGTTGCTTTTTAGTTTTTTGGTTCCGGAATCTAAAGGGAAGTCTTTAGAAGAAATGTCCAAAGAGAATCAAGTTGAAGATCAAGAAAGTAAAGAACAAGCTACTGGAGTTGAACAGGTTTAGAAGAAGTTCTTAGACCAATCTTGTATTTTGGTTTCTTAGACAATTTTACTTCGAAGTAACTTTGATTTTTTTTTGGTTAACATGGTTGGGTAATATATTAATTAATTTCATTTGATTAAATGGTTTGTTTTCCATCTCCTTCCCAACCATTTCATTTTTTTTTAATTTGAAATTTATGTTCATTGTCCTCTCACAAATATTTAGTCAAATTTAAAATTATAAACAATTCTTTTTAAAAATTTTAAAACTCAACTTCAATTTTGTTAGATGATATAAGATAAAAGAAACTCATAAGTGGAATAAGTGATTATTAAAAGAAACTCATAAGTGGAATAAGTGATTATAATCCTAATTTTGAGAAACCGAAGACCGAAAGTGAAAGAATTATTCAAAAGATAACTTCAATTTTGAGTTTTGTGGATGTTTAATTAACTTTTGTTTTGTTACTATAAAAAAATCTATATCAATCTGAAATTCAGAATCAGTGTATCCAATAAGGATCAGATCCTTATCATCATACACGAGCATATAGTCCCTTGTTCTTCAAAGATATTTGAGGATGTTTTTAATGGTAGTCTAATGATCATATCCAAGATTAGACTGATATTTGCTAACAATTCCAACTGCATAGCATATGTCAGGATGAGTACACAACATGACATACATTAAAGTCTCTATTGCTAATGCATATGAAATTCGTTTCATAACCTCAACTTCTTGAGGTATCTTAGGACACTGTTCCTTAGACAGATGAATTTCATGCTTGAAAGACAACATACCTTTCTTAGAATCTTGCATTTTATATCGAGACAACATCTTGTCTATATAAGATGCTTGAGACAAAGGCTATCACTATGTTCTTGTGGTTTCGAACGATTTGGAACCCAAAAATATACTGTGCTTCTCCCAAATCCTTCATTTGGGATTGCGTGACTAGCCATGTCTTAATGTCAACTAGAAATTCTACTTCATTTTCAATGAGTAGAATATCATCAACATATAGAACTAGAAAAACTACAATCTTGTTGACAATCTACTTGTAAACACGAGGTTTGTCAACATTCTGTTAAAAGCCATAAGATTTGATTGCAGTATCAAATCTCAAGTTCCAGGATCAAGACGCTTGTTTTAGTCCATAAATGGATCTATTAAACTTGCAAAACTTTTTCTTTTGACCCTGTGCAATAAGCCCCTATGGTTGAGACATATAGATGTCCTCTTCAAGATAGTTATTCAAAAAAGTTGTCTTGACATCCATTTTCAAGATTTCATAATCATAAAAAGTGCCAATGGATAAGAGTATCCTAATAGTCATGATCATGCCAACCGAAGAGAAGGTTTCTTCATAGTCCACTCCCTCCCTTTGGGTAAACCCTTTTGCTACGAGTCTAGCTTTGTCGTTTTGTACATTACTAGCTTGGTCTCGTTTTCTTTTATAGATCCATTTGCAACTAATGTGTTTTACTCATTCTGGTTGATCTACAAGATCCCTTGAACTTTTAATTGGTTCTTAATCTCTGCGTTATATTCCTTGAACTTTTCAAGTGTATCAGACTTATGATTCATTAGGTAAATGTAGTCATACCATGAATAATCATCCATGAAGCTGATGAAATATTCATACCCTCCTCTTGCTTTAACATTCATTGGACCACAAAGGTCTGAATGTACTAGCTCTAAGGGTCCTTTGGCTTTAAACCTTTTCCAGTAAAAAGATCTTTTGGTCATTTTTCCCTCAAGACAAGATTCATATGGTGGTAAAGAGCTTTCTTCTAATTGGTTTAGAAGTCCACTCTTAACCATACTCCCAATCCTATTGAGATTAATGAGACCTAGTCTTAAGTGCCAAAGATAAGCATTTGGAGAAAATTTTCTTTTCTTATGATGAGTTTCAGATGTTTTAAACATTTTTATATTCAAAACAGCTTTTACCTCAGTCAGTTTTAACACATATAAGTTATTCTCTAGATTTGTAGAACATACTTTTTTACCTTTTGAAATAATGAACATTTCATTGTATTCAAAAGAAACTTTGTATTTTGTTCTAGCAATCATGAGATAGAAATAAAATTCTTTTTTATAGAAATTAATACGCAAGTAAAATGTGTCTATCTCCAACAAATAACTTTATATCTCCCACTGCTTTAGTCGAAACAACCTCCCCGATCCCTACCTTAAAGGTTGCTTCGCCTTGTGTAAGTTGTCTCCAGGAACTAGTTTCCTAAGCAAAAGTACAGATATGATTAGTGGCACCTGAATCTAATTTCCAGGTTAATTTATCATTTTCCACTAAGCATGTCTCAAGAACAAGTAAATCATATTTACTTTGTTGTGCCTTTTTTATCAGTAGCGATATTGAGAGATGGAGGACATTCCTCTTTTAAAACAAATTTTAAATCGTCATCTGCTAGTATTTTTTATTTCCATGTTGATTTATTGTTAAATGTGTCAGAAGCAAGTAAATTTGAAGAATTCAACATGCTGAAATTATAAATAAATTATAACTAGTAAATTGCTTTTAAACCCAATCAGATTTTAGCAAAGTAATAATGTACCTAAATTCATTATTTTATTTGCATCGATACTATAGTGAGTCAGAATAAGTTCTACCGATAGGCAGTCAAATACTCCTTCACTAAAGCAAGATATTCTTGACTAAATATTATCTCCAAAATAACTCATATTCTGATAGTCATTTAGTTACCATTTTCAGTCAAGAACTTACTAACACTTAGTAATTCCGTAAGTGTGACCCTCCATTTTTCAGATCTCAAAGGCTAGCGGCCCCAATGATGCTACCAAATTAGAGAGTCAAATTTGGGAAATAGCCGAAGAAATCTTATCCATTTCTAAAGTTTGAGTTGTTACGAATCCTACGTTACAACTCTCCGAGGGGATAGTCATGGTTAGCGACTAGCTAATGCCGCCTTAAAGATGATAAACAGGTGCAACATAGGAATATCTCGTTCCAAATTAATGGAAGAGATTGCAGAATACATTGACACACATCCTTCACCCACTTACTAGGAACTACTTCCCCTATTCACCTTCCTATTGACCCATGCAAACATTTTTCGAATAGAGGTCACTCCCAGGTTGACATGAAGCATTGCATGGATCTCACGGTGTGAACTCTTAGGGACGTGAGAGCTAAGAACAACATACCTCATATGTTATTAATCTCCCACTGGTGTGTTCTATTTATTTTTGGGTAAATATTTACTTAGGAATGTTTCGGCTAGTTAAACAACCTAAGTCTATGTGATTTATCCAAGTATAACAGTTATAATTGGATTTAACCTACGATGTCTAGGTGATAAACTAATTTTAACACCTTGCACCGCTCACGTGTGCTCATAAAAACGGTTAATAACGCTCAATTATTCGACCATAATCCCTAGGTAGGAGGTGTTCAGTAGACCGTCAACTTAAGTACCCCCAGCCTTAAACAAGATTATATACCGGTTGAGTTTATAACCATGTTTTACAAGATGTCGACCTATTTTAACTATTAAAATAGGTGGTTAATCTACGCGAACATGTAACTTATCTTTGTTATAGATTTGAATGTCTAATCCAATTTTAGAATAACTTATAAAATAATAGACATACTTTGCAACCATAACATGCTTTTATATAACAATTCTATTAACATTAATTTCATGCATTAATATAACAACTTATATAAAAAACATGGAATCCTACACATGCATACTATACATTATAACACTTATAATATACTTGCAATGCATGCTACATGTTTATCCTATGGTGGGATTTTAAATTTACATGGCATACAATATGCACACAATAGATAAATTATTTAATTTATACATTCACAGTGCATAATTAAATAATCACACTAAAATAGACTCGTTTTGGCACCTAAGCTAGCTAAAAGTTAAACTTATTACAATAATAAGCAAAAACCATCCTCGAACTGCCTCTGAACACTTCAAACCAGCTCAAACCATTTGAAAAACGCTCGAATCGGCCTTCAAAACTGCAAAATGCCAAAAAACCGTCTAAAACCGGTCAAAACTGGTCAAACTAGTCGAACCGGACCGATCCAAACCATCTGGACCGGCCGAGCCACCACCACCACGTGTGTAGGTCAAACACGGGTCGGACGGAGCAGGCGTAGGTCGACGAGTTGGAGGGAAGGCTAGGCCGGAGCGAACTGGGCTGGCGAGGCGGACGCGTGTGCTGGAGCGTCAACCGAAGCGGACTGACGAACACCGAGTTGGGTCTGGAATGCCTACACGTGTCAGCTTCACCTCGTAGGTCAGGCTCATCACTCCGGATCGGGTTGTGGATCGTGAACAGGGTTTGGCACTTAAAACGGGTCTGTGATCAAATTTACTCCAAATTTGAAGTTGTCCACTTTCGGAAACCAAGCAATTACAGACTAAAAATGACTCTAATGACTCTAACAAATTTATAGACCATTCACAACATGTTAAAGCCCATAAAACACCAGACAATTACAATAATTATTACAATACAAGAGAGAATTTGGATGCCAAAATCGAAATTATCCATTTTGGAACACACAATTATTCATCTCATGAATCAATACCCAGCATATGTAAAAATTAACCAAAATTATGTACTTTAAGCATGCTCTGATACGAATTGATGGAAAGAACACATGTGCAGCGAAAGAAATAACGGATCTAAAATACTCTAATTAGGTTAATTACAAAGGATAAGCATGCAAGTAAATAAATAAAAGGGGAAGAAGAAACACAACCTTTGTAGTCCCAAAACTTCTCCAAATTAGCTACAATCTCCTCATGAACGGTTCGTAGACCACTACGAGAGTTTTCCCGACTATTCTCCGGCCTTAAAACGGGATGGTGGAATTCAGTGAGTGACTAATTTGGAGAGGAAAATGTTAAGTTTTTGAGAGAAAATTGTAGGGAGATTATCACATAATCTCATCAATTTTCACTATGGCAAAGAAGTTTAAAATTCATTAAACTCTTCCTTTTAAAGACCATTACATGCAAAATATGCAACTTTGAGTTTGATGAGAATTTGATACTACAAAATTCACTAACTCAAAGTAGGATTAGTGGGGCAAGTGTCTTCAATTGAAGAGAATACTTAGCAATACAAAAGTTGGTATTTCCACTAACTTGGTCAAAGTTTAACTCTCAAAGTCCAAAGTCAACAAATTTGACTTTTTGACTTTCAAAGTTAAAAGCCAACATATTGACTTTCATTGCAATTTTGACCTAGTCAACAAATTTGATTTTCAATGCAATTGACCAATTTCATTTAATTTCAAAATAATTTTTAATAATTAATTTTAAGATTAAATTAATATTAAATAATTAATTAACTAATTTAATTAATTTAATTTAATATTAAATTTAACAATAATCCCAATTTATATGAATTCCTATTCATAATCTTGATATTTAAATCTTATTTAAATATCTCTTATTTTCTCTTTCTTTATGTTTAATTCACAATTAAACATTAGGTTAAATATATCGTATCTATTTAACGCTTTGTTCCAACAATTGAATTTGAACACTTTAAATTCTTTCATCATACTGTACTAAGGTTTATTCCGATATGAGCTAGTAAGGGGACCTCATGGACCTACAGATCATGGGCTCCAATGATACGAGATTAACCATCTAAATTCTTTAACCAAATTAACCACCATTCGTTAACTACCGGGTCACTCCACTAAAGCTCAGTAGTTGCACCGCTCTCACTATAGATATATTATGTCCACTCGATATAACCACTTCTTAAGTCCTACCGATCCTCTAATAAACAATTGGTCTGTGATCCAATCACTAAACTGAGTCCCTCTCGGACCAATGAGAAGTTGAGGCTACTTGTTCAAGACCCAGAGTCATCAATTAAGGGAACAACCTCTCCATTATCCCTAAAAGTGGGTAGGAGTGAATTCCATCTTGCACCCTATGTCCTTAGTTATCTACCCGATCTTACCCCTGAAATGGGAGGCTTATTGAACCGGCACTGTTGGGCCAACCCTCACCGATGCAAATCTAAGGATAATTCCGAATAAACAGGAGTTTATAGTTAGCTCAGGATTAAGGTCAAGTTACCTAGGTCATCGCTTTGAAATAATCAGTTTTTAAATAGTAAATAATGTTATAAAGTAAAAGTAACTTATTTCTTTGGTTTGATCTTATGCAAACTTTACAAAAAAAAATTGTAACAACTACAAAGTGGGCCGCATCCGTTAGTGTTACCATAATAAGGTACCCAACCGTAGTCGTATACTATAGACCATTTTGGCTATTTACTGAACTTGATCAACTTTTATGTCTCCACATAAAGTTTATGTATACAAATAATAGCCATGGATCTTTAGTTTATTAGATTTAGTTTTTACATGTGCAATTCACATATTTAACAATAGATTTATTAAATAAACGTATATATTTTTTTACATGTGATATGTATATATATATATATATATATATATATACTGTGATATATATATTTTTTCCCTATTTTTTTTGTAGCTTTTGTAGGAAATTTAATATATATTGTTATACATGTATTTTCTTATTTGATATAAATGAGAGTTTTTATTTATTTATTTAGATTTCATGTGTAATATATACGAATTTTGATTTGTTGATTTTTTTGTCTACGTAAATGGTATATATGATATATAAACTTTGATGTAAATGAAATTTATGATATATATTGTGATTTATGTCGAACATTAAGCTAATATGTGATTTATATACCGTGATATATTTTATATATTGGTTTATACTGTGATTTATGTCAAACATTGAGTCAAACTCTAATTTATATATTATGGTATATTTCATATCTTGGTTAAGATATTTTCAAATACCTAACCAAATATTTTGAGGTATATTTAAAGTAACCATGAATCCACCATGAGACCAACGTAAATAAAAATAAAATTTCATTAAATGAGTTTTCTCTCTCCTATTAAGCAAAATGAATAAAATCTCAATAAATAATTACATTTCTCTCTTCTACATTAAGGGTGCTTCGTAAATATATATAAAAAAAATCCCAACGCCACATTCTTTCTCTGCCCACCACACTCAAGGATATTTTAGATCGAAAAAATTCATTATATCTTATATACAAAATTATCAAAAAAGTTTAGACATTTATGAAAATAAGTTTGGTAAAGCGAATCAATCTATAATAATCCCTTTTTAGTACTCCAAATTAAAATCGTATTGAAATGTATCTTGGAAAATCGAAAATTAAAGACAAATCAACTATATTGGAGTTTGTTTAGCAAAATCTTTGAATTAACACAAAATTCCAAGTTTAAACAAATTAACAAAAGTCATTGAAATATTATTTAGAGGATTAAAAAGTTGAAATCCACAATCCCAACAGTTGTTTCCCTCTTTTTTTCCTTCTTCAACCTCCTCTTCTTCTTCACTTCTTTATTTTTCACCTCTAGTATTTTTTTCAGATGGGTTATTGATTGTAGATCAGCGAAATTGGCAACTGCTTCGACAGAATCGTGCGCGATTGTCTAGAGAATTCATTAGAATGTGTCGTCCATGGGTGTTTCTGCCGATCTGATTTGTCGCCAGACTCTGCTGTTATGCTACGTAGGGGACGTTGCTACGTAGAGAATTCATTAGAATGTGTCGCCAGATCAGCAAAATCAAGCTTCTTCCGCCAGAGGCGCGTCTGTTCCACATACACCGCTTCAGGTTTCGCCGGAGGTGGCCGCTCGTGGGTTTCTTCCAAGATTTCTGATGTTGTCGGGCTGGGTATGAAGGTTTATGAAAACTGTCCGAAAGCGAGATTGGATCTCAACTTTAATTTTTCACAGAGATGAAAAACATTATGAATTCAACGAATTAATAGCATGCTTAAACAAAAGAGAAGAGAAAATTAGGGTTAAAAGACACTTACCCTTGAAATTACAATCTCTTCTTGATTTCCTCTCCAAACGATGACTAATTCTCCTTTGTAAATAATCACGAAAGTACAATACCCCAAATGATCAATTGGTTGGACACCACCATAATGGAAACCACGATATTCTTTGTAGGGTTGAGAAAACACAAGAGTTGTGGGCTTAGTGTTAATTTTCGAAAGAGTGAGAGATTGATTTTTAGAGGAAAAAACAACCTTTCAATAATCTATGGTATTTAATATAAATCAATATTAAATTTAATTATAAGAATCCAATTAATATTTAAATTATATTCAAATATTTATTTCCACTCAAAATAAATTTTATATTATAATATATCAAATACACTATATCAATTATATAATATATAATTAATCATTCAATAAATTTAATTTGATTCTCAATAATCCCAATTGAACTATCGAGAGACTTTTCGACTTATAGATCGAAGCTCTAATGGTACTTAGATAATTAATAATACTATTCAATTAAATTATCAAACTTCCACTTAAAAGAGTTGTAAAAATCGTGCAGAAGCGTGATCGGAACCCAATTTAATTTTTTCACATAAATGTAAAACTATGGAGACGAAAATATTATGTATTCAAAATAACAACATGCTTAAAACAAGAAAGGAGAGGTAATTAGAGTTTTTAAAGAAAATTTACCCTTGAAGTTACAAAGTTCTTCACAATTCCTCTCCTTCAAATTGCACAAAAAAAACAATGAACACCCAAAAACAGACAACACCAAGTGGAAACCTCTGTATTCTCTTTTGGTGTGAGAATCCACAAGAGTTTGTGGCCTTTGTGATTAATTTTTAGGGGAGGGATAGAGAGCTTTTGAGTGGAAGCTTTTATAGAGATCAATTTGGAAGGGTGCACACATTGTATCTTCTTTGCGTGAACAAGGAAGAAAAAAAATAAATTTTTTTAGCCACCCCACTTCCACATTTATGAGAGAGATAAGAGGAGGGAAGTTATTTTTCATAACTCCCTCCCTTTAAATAAAAAATAAATTAAAAATAAAAATATTTTTTAATTTAATTAATATATATTTACATAAACACTAACTTACTATATAATATATATAAAGCTATATGTTATATCTAATATAACATATAGCTGATAGTTTATATTATATGAAATATGATATATTCTATAGTTTGATATGAAGGAACTCGTATTGAAAAAATCCCTGAGCGGAAGTGGATCGTCCAAATTCTATTAATTATTGAAAACATAATTTACAATAAACATACAAGAGATGCATTCAAAATAAATTACAACATGTTTGATACAAGAAAAGAGCTCAAGATACATTACCTTTTAAGACCATTTCTCTTCACGTAACTCCCCCGAACAGTCACAAACTCAGCAACTCTTGAAGACCTTCTTCAAGAACTTCTCAAACCAAATAAAGTAGACACTACCACAATGAGCCTTTGGTATTCTCGAGGTGAGAACACAGGAGTGGTGGGCTCTAACTATTTTGGTTAGGAGGGATAGTTTTAGTATGGAGGAAGAAGAAGATTGAAATACACAGAACTTTTCTGTAAACTCAATCGTTCAGCCAATGCATAATTAGCCATAGAGGAAGAAGAGAAAACAATTTTCTTTTATTCCATTTGCTATGAAACAATAACCACCCACTAAGGTGATTGGAAAGAAAAGATAGAAGTTATTATTCAAAATAATAAAGTAATATAAATACGTATGATAACTAATTTATCATATTATATTTATATTAAACTATATGTTATATCAAATATAACGTATAATCTATAGTTTTATTATTGTATCATATACGATATAAACTATAGTTTCTTTTCTCTATTTTATGGTATTTAATATAACTTATATTTATATTAAATTTAACAACCATGAATCACATTCATAGAAAATATATTCGAATCTCATTCAAATATATATTTCCTCCAATTAAACTATAATGTATCAAATACATTATAACAATTATATCATATATAATTGAAACAATAATTATATAATTAAATCCCTCTCATTAATTCGAAAAATTCAAATTAACCCAAAAATTGATTCTCAACTAAATTCTTTTGAGCTACCAAGGGGACGTTATGGACTTGTAGTTTGAAGCTCCAACAGTACGTGAATAATTAATTAAACTCTTTAATTACATTATCCACCATCTGTTCACTGTTGGGCACTCTACTAAAGACCGACAGTTGTACTCTTTGCACTACAAATATATTTCTATGTCCATTAAATATAACCAATCAACAGTACAATTACCTTTCACAAATACTCATAAGTACAGCAGGGCCAAATTACCATTTTGCCCTGTTGTTACATCTAACTATTTAAGTACCACTAATACTTCAAATGAACAATAGATCATAGTCCCACTATGAATAAACCTCTCTCTAGCTAGAAGAGGGTGTGGTGCCACATTGTTCAAGATTTAAAATCAGTTCTTAAGGGAGCAATTTATCCACTTATCCCTGCTTCATGGAAGGAGTGAATTCCATCTTGTGTAGTTGTGTTCCCAGCTCCCCAATTAGATGAATCCCCAAAATGGTAGGCTTGTTGAGTCGACGATCTGGCCACTCTCACCCATATAAATCAAAGGACCGCCCTCATAGGAAAGAGTTTACAACTCACTCAGGATTCAAATCATGTTACCTATGGTCATCCTCACTCACTTTGTGAATCGAGTGTGACTCGATTGGTTTCGTGGAGGCTATGCCCGTTGTGGTCGCGTTGTTTCGGTTGTTGCGTTCGAGAGTTGCTATGGATGCGTTTGTACTGATCAAGGGATTCATGAAGAATGTTTCTTCAAAGGTACGCATACTCTACCTTGATACTCTTATTAGCATGCTATAATTTCGTGTTGTACATGACCTGTTAGTTTCATGTTCTTGTACTGTAATTGTTTATGTTCAATTCGAATGGAATATGGAACGATCCTTCCACTGCTCATGGAAATCCTCATACTTGATTTCCTTCAATATTTACATGTCCAAGGGACATAACCAATCAATAGTGCGTTGACCCTTCACAGATTGCTCGTAAGTACAGGTAGGTCAAATTACCATTTTATCCCTAAAGTTATATTTAACTCTTTAAGTACCACTAATCCCAATTGTCATAGTCCAACTATGACTAAACTCCTCTTGGGCCAGAAAAGGGTGAGGCGTCTTATTGTTCAAGCATCGGAATCAGCCCTTAAGGGAGCAATTTATCTTCTTACTCTAACTATAAGGAATGAGTGAACTTCTTCTTGTATAGTTGTGTTCCCAGCTCCCCAATCAGACGAATTCCTAAAATGGTAGGCTTATTGAGTCGACGAATCTGGCCACTTTCACCCATACAAATCAAAGGATGCCCTTATAGACAGGAGTCACAACTCACTCGGGATTAAGGTCAAGTCACCTATGGTTATCCTAGTGAAATGTAAGTATCTTCTAGCAACAGTGTTATAAAGAAAGACTTAACATTTTGTGGTTTGATCTTTATACAAACTCTTTTGTATAAGATACTCCTGCTCACATATCTCCGCAATAATGATCAAGATCATATCATTTGTAGTACTTTACAACAATTATAACAACTTTAAAGACCGTCTAAACGATACCCTCTGCTCACATGTCTCCACAATAATGATCAAGATCAGATCACATGTCACAAATGTGGTTCGGTCTTTATACAAACTCTTTCGCCTAGTGTGCTTCGCACAACGCCAACCTTATGTGATCGCCTAAACGACTATGATGGGGCAAAACACCATCACCTACACGATTGCTTAGCTAGCACCTTCATATCGTATACTGTGCGATTGTGTAGGTAGTAACTAAGCGATGAAGCACGATAACTACACGATCGTCTAGCGCGCGCCTTTTACTAAACAATAAGCATCATATGCTCCCACTACGATCGTCTACCTCCAACGCCTACGCGATCGGGCAACCAACGTTACGCGATAGAGTAAACAATTTACCTGATCGTTTAGCATAGTAAATACTACACAATCATATAGAAAAATCTACACGATCGCTTAGATAAATACCAACGATCGTTTACTTTAGGCTACACGATACGACCAACTCTTGGTCTTCTTCCTCGTTGAGAACCGCATCTCCATGCTTCGAAACTTCATCATGAACGACTCGACTAACTCAAAACTCTTTGAATTACAAACTCGATAGCATGTTAATTACGCCTAAAAACTCAGGGGCCCTTACAAATTAACACTTTGTAATTTAAGAAAGCTTTAAACAAAGGCAATTACTAGAAAATATTCATCAACTCCATCCACAAATGCACTTAACAATTAAATACAAATGTAGAAAACCCATCACGACTATAAAAGAAGCTCAAAACAGAATTGAAATTTGGAATATCAGAACAACCTGGCTCTGATACCAATTGAAGGAAATCGAATACAAGGATTTCCATAAGCAGCGGAAAGATCATTCCAAATTACAATCATATATGAACTTTACAATAACAATTATAAATAAAAACATACGGTTATGCATTAAACAGAAATTACAGCATGTTCTACAATAGATTAAGGACAAGAGCAACACACTTTTGTCAACTCATCTTCATGCTCCTTGATCACGAACTCTTGATCACAATTACACAGCAACACATGAATGCTCATCTAACACAACCACTACACTGCACGAACACCGCGTGCTCAAACTAAGTGATCGCCAAGGTCACAAACACCCCGAACAACATGAACGGCCTCCACAGAACCTCGACAGTGTTGAGTTGAGTATAACACCACCAAGAAGGCTACCTTGGTATTCTCAATGTGAGAATCCAAAGGATGGGCTCTATGTGAACTTGGTTTAAGGCAGAAAATAGGAGGAAACCACAATCGTGTAAACGATTGAGCAAGTAAGAGATGGAAGAACCTATCGTATAGGTCGATGCCCAATCGTTTAGGAAAAACTAAGCGATCGTCTAGCAAAAGTTATGTGATCATTTAGCTCATCGCTTAACTGAGTGTCTATCGCCTAAGAACACTCCACGTTTGTTTAGCCAACTCCAAGTTGTCGCTTAGTAAATCCAATTTACTTGACAACTCTCCGTGAGAATTTTTCCGAGATTGAAAATCTCAAATTCACAATTTTGCAAATCTTTCTAAAATTAGGAATACATTTTTCCTTTTATCTCACGGTTACCATGAAACCACCAATAACCTCCCACTCAATTGGTTATTAGAGAAAAAGAGATAATTATCCAATAATTAATATTATTATAAATATAAATGATAACCAACTTATCATACTACATTTATAACCATAGCTCTTTTTCTATTTCATGGCACTTAATGTAAATCTCATTTACATTAATCCTCCACTAGATATATATCATACACCATACCAATCATATCATATATAATCGAATTACTTCTTATCAATCTGAACATTTCAAATCAATACAAAGAACTGATCCTCAACTTGAATCCATTGAGCTACCAAGGGAACCTTATGGACCTATAGCTCGAAGCTCCAACGGTACGTGAATAACTGACTAAACTCTTTAGTCACGGGATCCACCATCCGTTAACTGCCAGGCACTCCACTAAAGATTGACGCTGAGCTCTCCTTACTACAGATATATATTAATGTGCCCATCTTACCAATCAGCAGTGCAACAACCCTTCACAAGTCACTCATAAGTACAGTTCGACCAATAACCGTTTATGCCCTGTAGTTACTTCTAACTCCTTAAGTACCATGATTCCCTCTTATGAAACATAAGTCATAGTCCTAATGAACTAAGTCTTCTCTTCCCAAAGAGAAGCTATGGCCACTATGTTCAAGCCCCGAAATCAGCCCTTAAAGGAACAATCCCTCTACTGTCCCTGCATCGGTGGGAAGAGTGAATTCTCTTGTGATTATGAGTCTCCCGGCTCCCAGATCAATACAAGTCCCCAAAAAGTGTAGGCAATGTTGTTGTGCAAATATGGCCACTCTTAATCCATACTATCAAATGAAAGGACCGCCTCAAAGGCAAGAGTTCCCAAAACACTCAGGATTGAGATCGTGTCCACCTATGGTCGCTTAGGTGAGAATGTAAGTCTCCAGTATCAACGGCGTTATATACAAAGTCTAGTCATCTCGTGGTCCGATCTTATACAAACTCTTTGTACAGGACACCTTCACTCGCATGTTTTCACATGAATGGTCAGGATCTACCATCTATAATAGTTTACAACACTTGCAAACTTTTATAAAGCGGGTTGTATCCGTAGTGTCACCAGGATCAGGTATCCCACCTAAATCCCTATACTACAGACCTATTTAGATTATCACTTAAGGCATGATCCACTTGTATTTCACATATACATGCTTAAACTTACATAAGATAACCATGGAGTTTTGTTTATTGGATATGAGTAAATGCCAGAATGAAATTATTTTATTCATAAAACAATGTGTGTAATTACAAACAACGAGACTCCGGGAGAATTAGGACACCAATCTCAACATACACTTCAACAGACCTGTCGTCTTCCATAGGAGTTTCAGAATTTATGTCAGTTGACATGTCTGTAGAGTTGTTAGGGACATCTACATTAACAAGTAGAAGAGAACCAAAATCTTCCTCTTCCCAAGGAATAGAGTTAAATGAATCTTCACTATCATCAATTACAAAATTAATTGACTCAATCACACATCAAGTTCGTTTATTGTCACGGTAGGCTTGACTATTTGTTGAATATCCAAGAAAAATGCCTTCATCTGATTTAGAATCCCATTTTCGTCTGGCTTCCTTATCAACCAGAATATAACAAGTACTACTAAAGATATGGAAGTATCTAACATTTGGTTTTCTTCCTCTCCATATTTCATAGATCGTGCTTGAGGAACCGGGACGTAAAACAACATGGTTGTAAATATGACAAGCTGTATTTAAAGTCTTTGCCCAAAAATGTAAATGTAGATGTTCAGCATGTAACATCGCTCGAGCCATCTCTTGTAAAGTCTAATTTTTCCTTTCCACAACCCCGTTTTGCCGAGGAGTGATTGAAGCTGAAAATTCATGATGAATTCCAACAGTATTACAAAAGGCAGCAAAATGAGAGTTTTCAAACTTCCTTTCATAATCACTCCTAATTCAAATCACATTTAACTCTTTCTCGCGTTGTAACTAGAGACAAAAAGTTTGAAAAGCAACAAATGTGTCTGATTTTTCACGAAGAAATCAAACCCAGGTGTATCGGAAGAAGTCATCGACATAACCTAAAATATACCATTTCCCTCCCAGATTTCTAATTGTGTAGGACCCATAAGGTTCAGGTGAAGAAGTTCCAATATTCGTGTAGAACCTGAGTGAGACATTTTTTTATAAGGAGAGTGATTATGCTTACCTGATTGCCAATTTCCACAAATAATTCCAGTCGACGCAGGTAAAGATGGAAGACCAGATATTGCATTTTTAGCTAGTGATTTTTTTATCATCTTCATCCTCACATGACCAAAGCGTTTATGCCAAAGGCTTGCTACATTTTGTTGAGAAATATGACAAATATGCGAGACAAAGTTAGGACTCCATAGATAACAAGGTTGACAATAAGTCCTTCAACCAACATTACATCATTTAAGGATGGAAGACTTGGGTTATTAAGTTTGCCTTTCCCAATGATCTTACTAGAAGCACCATTGTTAAATGTGACCTTTCTCGAGTATACAACCCTGAGTTCAAACAAATAATTCTTGTCACCAGTCATGTGACGAGAGCTCCCACTATCAAAGTACCAATCTCCCTTAGTCGATGATCTAAGGAATGTCAGTACAACGTTGCATTTGTTTTGAACATTCTTCATTTTCCAAACCTGATTCATTTTTTACTTTTTATGAGGACCCTTTTGAGAGAAGAAGTTGATAGCCCTTATGAAGTAGGTAAATCTGTGTAGAGTTTCCAATAGTTAATAGCAAAATGGTCGTTTATGGCCCACTCTTCCACAGTAGTGATAGATTCATCAAGGATTGTGACCATGATTGGCTATTTTGATTGAATTGCTAGAGGAGGTACCTGTAAAGCCATAAGACTCTGGATTCTGAGCTCTAATAAATTCAATCTTTTTCTTTCCTTTATATCAAGACTGTTTATTCAGATGATTTTCACCTTGAGAAGCCTAACCCAGAATTATCTCCAACTGTTATTCCCTTTGTAAAACTTCAGAGACTCAGTACTAATACTCAATATTCTAACATTGAGGACAGAAATGCACGTTATTACAGTGCAAATAAGTAAAACAATGAGGGAATGCAACGGTCAAAATATACAAAATCATGTCCAAAAGTGTTAAACTAAAAAAATTTCGATCGCATGCGCCTATCGCATAAAAGTAGTTAATTTACTTATTTTATACAGGAAAAATGCGTTGGCACAAGTTACATTGCGATCCAAGGAATTCGGTGTACGTGCGCATTGAAAGTTTATGATCGTATGCACTCGCGAGAAGCAGCTCAAGAAGGTGGCCGCATAAATATGGCGCATCAAGGTGAAAGCTTAATAAATCATGATGGGACGGAAAACTGATGACGGTCGAATCTAAATTTAGTTGACAAGCCGTTAACGACACACTGTAGCAAGTACACTCAACTTTTCGGTGACCATTAATTGGCGCATCAGAGCAGAAGATTTAATGACCGCCCATCATTGAAATCATTAGAGAGGAAAGCTTCTTCACCTTGAAGCTCTATAAATACCGAAGGCCACCATTGTTAAAGAGTTCGCCATATAGAAGATAGATCATATACAATATAGACAGCCGTTAGTCTGTAGTTATTCTTATACTCAGAAGGCGGAGGCGAGCAAAGAGAAGAAGACGCCGAGAGAACATTCCTGGACAGCTCGAAAGACTATCAAGAAGCATTACAAATGGAGAGAGGGCCAACACTTGCGAGAGAAAGGATATTCTTCTGGATAGAGTTGAAGTGAAGAGACAGTGTAAAAGGCCACGGGAAGCAAGACATTGCTACCGGTCTTCTTATCTCTACATTCTTATTGTCATTCTGTATTCTGCATCTAATTATAAACAATGAAAATTTCATTTCAACTTATGTTCAATCTCTTCACATTTCTCTTGAGTAGCTAAATTCCCGAATGGGTTGAGAAGTACTTAGCTAGCATGACCTAAGATCTTCACTTTATGCGATTATCTTGTCTTATGTATGCGTCATTCACCCTTTAGAGATACTTGAGAGAGTAGTCTAAAGAAAAAACTTAGACTTGAGAGAGTCAGGTTAGAATCTAGGCTTGAGAGAGTCAGATTAGAACTGCATAAGCAAGAGATAGATACTTAGACATAAGTTCTATTTGCTATTACGCATCGCATGCACCCTAGAAATAGGATATAATAGTATGCAGTCACCTTGTGTTTGTGTACATCATTCATCATCGCATAGACAAGAATAGAGGCTTAGACATAAGTCCTATCGACATTATCATATACATCACATGCGTCCTAGAAATAGGAACTATGGCATTTGCATTGAGAGATGACATGTTGTTGTGTGTGTGTAGCATGATCGCATAACTTGAATGCAATCTTAGAAAGTGTTAGCTAAATCTCTTCTCAACCCGTTCACCGCATACTCATTGTAATTCTCATTTTTATCAACTCTTTACTCAAATCCGTCGCATAGGAAATATACTTAAACAACACACCAACCAACTTATTTGTTTTTGTCACCGCAAAAGAATCAAAATTTACCCTCACATAGTAACTCAGTAGTCCCTGTGTTCAACCCTGAACTTACCAGGAAACCTAGTGAGATTTATACTTGGGTTTTACTAGGAAAACTTGCATGTGCAACGCATAACTCATCACCGCAATTTCATACCATTATTTCATCACATTTACAACGCATCAATAACCTATCTCACCTTAACCTTCATATTTAATGGCCTGATGGCACATCGTCAAAGCATGGAAAAACATGAAAGTGAACCTGTCGATTCACGGAATCGTAACATGAAAATGAACCCATCGGCTCATGCATGTCTAGTGGCCTAAAGGCACACCATTAAAACATGAAACTGGACTCGTCGGTCCCTTAAAATAAAACATGAGTCAAGGCAAGATAGTAAATCGCTCATGTTGGTCTAATCATGCATCACATAAATTTCATTAATGATCCCACGGCACAAATCATAACGTATCATGTAAATTCAATCATGCTCATGATACTCATAACTCTCATGCAACAAAAAGTATATCACATAGTCTAAATCATGCTTCTAGAGTCCATTAAATAACTTGATAAATCTAATCTAGGACGTCTGGCACGAAGGCACCAGTAATAATACCACTTACCTCAAATTAAGCCCAGAAAGTTATCACAACAACCACTCTCCAACAGTCTACTTGAACTAAAATCTAAGAACATAAATCTAACTCAAATTTCACTCATTAGGCCCAAGCCAAACATAATTTACCCAAACAAAGGGGGCTTTGAAACCTTGACTTACCCACAATTAATCGAAACAACTTTAGCCCCACTAGAAAGCACCCAAAAGTCCTTTAAATCTCCAAGCTAGCCTCCCAATATTACGAGTAAACTAAATATTAAGCCAGAACTAAAATCAAACCCAATGGACAGTCCAAAACTTAGTCAAGCACCCAAATAAAATTCATTTAACCTTACAAACGAAACCCTTACCCATGAAAATCTAGGATTCTGACGAAGATGGTGGCAGCACTGATTAGTGGCCGACGGCAGGTTTGTGGTTGGCGCAGGCAGCAGCTAGCAGCACGAAACGACCAAACAAGGTCGGGAAAGGACAGATGCCTACGATCTGCGGCGTTGGGCGGCGAAACAATCGCGGCGATCGACGAGGTGCAAGGAGCGACGTGGGCAGTTGTCGAGGATTGGCAAGGCGCAGCGAGTGATGTGGGGAGCTACCGAGGATCGGCGAGGCACAGCGAGCAACGTTGGCTGGGTTCGCATGAGAAGATGGCTGACGAGCGCTTCACGAAACCTTCTTTCCCTTGTTTTCTTTTTTCTTTTCACTTCATGCTAACTGAGGTATCTTATATAATAACTTTTTTTTTCCTTTTCTCAAACTCTAGGCACTCAATCAACTATATATTTTTTTAAAAAAACCCTTTTCCCTTTTCCTTTATCAAAATCCAATTCCAAAATCCAAATCCTTTTGGATTTAAATTCCAATTTCAATTTAAACTCTTTCATAATTCCAACTTCTCCTCTACCTTCTTAATTAACGAATCAAAATATCAACTAAAACCAAATAAATCAATTATCTCTAAAATCAATAGGAAGTAAAATCCAATATTTTCAAGATAATTAATTCAATCCTTTGATCATTTAAATTCAAATTATTCGATGAGGCTTTACATTATCTCAATTTAATCCCAAATTCCTAAAATTAAAGGGAAACCAAAACTTAATAATTGGAGATAATTAGCTTAATAATTTTTTTTTCGAAAACTCGGGATGTTACAGCTACAATATATATTTTAATATATTAAGATTGACAAATTTATAAACTCCACAAAAATTTGTTTTATGGATCAAAATGAACTATAAGAATGAAAAAAGTTGTCCAAAAGCAAATAAAACCTTTCTTATTGTGAGATAAAACTCCATGTAATCAAACATGGCATCAAAGTCCATTAAATCCTAAAGAGTTTTTGGTTTAAAAAATGGAATTTAATCTAAAAATGTTGAACCCAAAGAAGTACTATCTTCAAAGACATGTTAAGAATCTCGTATAGAAAAAGTCAAGGAACCTCATAATGTTTATAAGATACATGAGTAATTAGTTTTGAGATTGAACTCCAATTATCTAATACCAGAGTTAAGATGTATCAAGATTTTTATCTATATAGATAAATGCATCAATGTAATCTCTAATTCAACCTTAATTATTTAGTACTAAATAAGTGTTTGACTTAAGTGTTAAGGCTAGTTAAGAAAGTATGAAATTAGGGAAAAAAGTATATATGTTGGTGCTCCTAAAAATTGAATGAAGAAATAAAGTTTGGCAGTGGAAAATCATTCTATAAATAGTAATATGCATTAACCCTCGAAAATTCCACACTTAGAAAACCTTTGAAAAAAAGTCAGGTTTGAAACCTCTTATGCCCATGGTAAAATGTCAAATTCTGATGTATGATGAAAATCTTTAGAGAAAATAGAAAATTATTAAAATGTATACAAATATTATATATTTGTAAACGATACTTTTTCTATAATATTTGTAGACGATACTTTATTAAAAGGAAATCATGAAAATTGATGAAAAGTATTTGAACTAAAAGACCTTTTCGACATAAAAAAAAAAATGACTACTTTGAATTCCCAATGGATTAATGTTAAGTTAGATTTATTGTATTTGATTTGAAGATCTTTGGTAACTTTTATTATAAACATTCTCAAAAAGGTTTTTTTCTTGGTATATCTTATCTAGTAAAGTACTGAACAAAAATAGTTGTCTTCTCTTTCTTTATTCAATCACTAAAAGTTCCTAAATAGATGTTCCGACTATATGTTTGAAACAAAAAACTACTTAGGGTTTGAATCCCTCTCTCTCCTTTTGCTCGACGAATACTGAGAACTTGTAGTGTTGTAACTAGGACTTAATGACTCAATAAACACTCATGTAGTTAATTGCACAAATTAAATTATTTTTTTTTTAGTATTTATTGAGGGTTGTTCCAAACAAGATCAAAAGTTCACGAATGAGCTCAAATCCAAAGAAAATAGAAGTCTGGATAGGAGCTCATGTGTCTCAAAAGGGTTCCTCGGTTCCGATTTGATCAGTCTAGCTAACGAAATTCATCAAAGAGGAAATAACCAAGTCGAGTTTGGTACTAACACTCTACAACCTCAAGAGTCACATCTACCCTAACACCATCGGTGTTACACATAACCTCACACGGGCGTTAAAAGGGGAGCCTTAAAAATAGTCTTATTTTGACAAATCCAAGGGAAGACAAGTTAATAAGCTCATGTGAGAAACTCTAATTTCTCTCTATGCTTAACTGAACTAAATATTTCATGTACTAACTTAAACATTAGAGTGTACTCAACTCGATACCAAGTTAATTATAACGATGCGACTGAACTAAGTTGAATAGGCCAGAGGAACACTCAAGACCCAGGTGCATGTTTCTTCGGGCCAACAATATTTAAGAATTTCGAAAGAACTTTACTCCCATACTAAAATTAAAAATTGAAATATATGTTTGAATTTATTCTCCAAATATAAATGGTCGGAACATGCAAATTTAGTGTGTGAATTGAAATATCCGAAAAATATTACGTTACTAAAAGGGGTTTTTTTATTTTTACTAATTAGAATTCCAAAAAAAGAGTAAGATTAAATAGAATAAATATAAATGCTACAATTTATAGACGTGACCTACAAACACGGACACACCCGATTGAGACCTGTTCATTTTCCGTGAAATTTGAAAAATAATAATAATAATAAAAAAACTGCCAAGGTCCCACAGCGTCGCCAATCAGAGCCCTTCAAAAGTGGTCCCACATGTAAGATTGAGATGAATGGTCATGATCAATCTACTTGGACGGTTAACAGTGGTAGAGACTACATAGGATAATTTCAGTTTTTGAAGTGAGTTTTTATTTGGTTAAGACTGTGGTAGCACGTGCCACACCTGTCATTACTAAAGTGAAAAAGAAGACCGAATCTTGATCCGACGACCATATCTTCCCGGCAACATCGCGCTTCATCCAACGGTTATTATTCATTTTAAATCCCACTCCGTTAGATTCCCATCACACGGCTCAAATTGAATCTCACTCCCTCCCTTTAATCTAAACCCGCCCGCCCCTATTCCTTTTTTGAAGCAAAGGGAAGTGAAGTCTTATAAAACCTTCTCTGAGTTTTGTTGAGCTTCTTTCCTAATTTGCGCCATTAATTCTCTCTGATTATCGTGCGCCGTTCGCCGGAGATGTTGTTGACGCCGGCTTCTCAAACTGCCTTTCTTATTAGAAGAATCTCGAGATACAGAGCTTACTGAACGGAGAAAACGGGAAAACGGAAAAACGGAAAAAGGGGAAAGATCTGTTTGATACTGGGAACTGATATTGTATTTGGGTTTTTTTTTTTCTTTTCTCTCTTCCGATGGACGGCCAAAAGAATCAGGCGAAACTTACAAGAACTCAATCTTCGCTTCTTCGTTCATCCCCCACTGTACGTTCGATTCAGAGTCTGTCTTCGGTTACGGAAGAGGATGTAATCGAACACGAAAATGAAGACCGGAATCGGAAGAACAAGAAGCTTCGTCGGAGCCGGTCATCGGCGAGGAATTGGTCGATGTGTTTTACTAACCCTGTTATGGGTTTGGCTTTGCTTGCTTGTTTCACTCTCTCCTCCATTTCTTGCTTCTGTTTCTTCTTTTATACACGGAAGGAAGAGATTGCGACTTCGGAGAATCTTCTACTGGCGTTGGTTTTCGTCGCGATTGCGCTCTTCTTCGCCAACAAAAACAAGGGTTTAATCCAGCAGACGGTTTCGATTTTGAAACAATCATGGGATGAAAATGCGCGACGGTTTGGGTTTTCGAGTAGCAATGCGAAGCCGGTGAAATGGTTTATTGGTAGTCCGAACCCCAATTTGGAAACCAAGAAGAAGAGGCAAATTATCAGAGAAGGGGTCGAGTTCTACAGTAATGGGGATTTCTACGAAGGTGAGTTTCATAAAGGGAAGAGCAATGGAAGTGGGGTTTACAATTACTTCGCGAATGGAAGGTATGAAGGGGATTGGATCGACGGCCGATACGATGGGTATGGAATTGAGAGCTGGGCAAGAGGAAGCCGGTACAGAGGCCAATACAGGCAGGGTTTGAGGCATGGATTTGGGGTTTATAGGTTCTACACAGGGGATTCTTATGCAGGGGAATGGTATAATGGACAGAGCCATGGGATTGGTATACAAACTTGCTCTGATGGCAGCTGTTATGTGGGCGAGTTCAAGCATGGCGCTAAGCACGGCCTTGGCTGTTACCATTTTAGGTGAACTCTTTAACTCTACATTTGAGTTGCCATTACTTTTGTTTGATGTTTATTTGTCATTTGACCTTTTAGAGTACATGATCTTAAATGTTTCTTGGGGAATCTCCATCTTCTCTTTTATACATCATTATGTCTAGTTTCTCTTTAGCCATTCATTCTGGATTGGATCTGGTTGTAGTTGTTCAATTCAATGTTTATGAGATATCTCTAAAATGATTGATTGAGTGTCTAATGATATTAATGATATCTCTAAATTTGATTTGGATGATTGGTATATACTATTCAGGAATGGAGATAGATATGCAGGGGAGTATTTTGGGGACAAAATACATGGATTTGGTGTGTATCACTTTGCCAATGGGCATTGTTATGAAGGATCATGGCATGAAGGGCAGAAGCAAGGTTTCGGCATGTACACATTCCGAAACATCGAGAGTCGATGTGGCGAATGGGATGCCGGTCATCTCAAGAACCCTCTTCCCCCCCTTACTGATTTAGTCCTTGGAGCAGTACAGGTAACTGTGATAAGTTTGTTCATATAGCTGCTGTTTTTCTGTTGCCAATTCTTATGCTGATTTAGTTTACAATAACACTCCATTAGGCTGCTCGGAAGACGGCAGAGAATGCGATTAAGATCGAGCCGGTGGACGACGAGGTGAACAAGGCAGTAGTAGCTGCAAATAGAGCGGCTAATGCTGCTAGAGTTGCTGCAGTGAAAGCTGTTCAAAACAGAATGAAAGGGGAGTTTTGTGATATAGGGGTTTAAACAACAAAAAAAAAGTGTAAAGTTTGACTAATTTGAGTACTTTGTGGAAGAAACAACCACCCTGCTGAGCAAAAAGCTCATCAGAGGTTGAGGGAAGCTTTTTTTTTTTTCTTTTAGCTTTTTTGTCTCTTATTTTTATTTTTTTTCAATGGTGATCACAATCTAACATGTATATACTTCCTTGTATATCAATGCAAGCTTCATCTTTCATCAACTCTTTCTTCTTTGTCTGTATTATGATTATTGTTTAAGTTGATAAGAGAGGAATGATAGGAGAGGAAGACAAAATCCACGTGGAGGATGGGATGATGTGGCGACATTCGATTGGCAACTGGTCCCATCTTTCTATTTTCATTTTTAATATTAAATCAAACTTATCCATAATTTTCTCAAATCTAGGCTTGTTTGCATTGGATAATACTTATCTTTCTTCGAGGTGGTTGTAGTTGTGAATGTTTTTATCGCTATTTTACAATATCGACGTGAGAATTGAATCAACATTTTCATTATGTCGAAGAAAAAAATCATGAAACATGAAAAATTAAACGACATTAACATGAATATAATATAAATGATAATCATTCTAACTTGTTTTAAAAAAACGTAGATACTATATCGATATTTTTGTGAAATTGAGATCTTGTATGGTAGCCATCAACATCTTAAACCAAAATTGAATGAAATATGGTTTTTTGAATTTTAAAATTGTTTTGATAGAATGGTTTTTCAAAATAGTTCCAAGACAAAATAGAATGAAACAAATGAATAGTAGTATTTTTGTTGGTTTGTTGTTTTAAACAAATCATCTTAGTTGATCAAATCACCATTGAAATTATATGCATTTGGGAAGTCGTTGCTGGTAATCTATTAAATCAATGTCATAAAATTTGGGAAGAATTACACAAAACAGGGGTTACCAGAATCAAAATTAGATGTCCTCTTGTTTTTACTTCATTAGCATGGATTGAAACATCAAATATCTATATATGTCAATATCTATAAATTGGAGCGTAAGATAACGAGGTCAAGGATCGTAAATCAAAGAGTTCAACATCAAGGATTAATTGATATCTCTGAAATTCTTTATAAATACATATAAAACTTTAAAGACATCTCATCTATCGAACTCAAATATGAATATGGATACTATTAAAAAGATATTATAACTAAAAGTAAAAATAACTTAATTACTAATTTCAATCATTTTTATACATTTTTTTATCATAGAAATATTTTTCGATAATCGTTATATTCATCTACATATTCATAAAATTGAAATCTCGCTATCAATATTGACAACAAAACCATAGATAACTAACATAAGCATAGTTCAACGATAATAGACATATACTCCATTTGAGATTGAAATTCAAATCTCTATACCTTAGAATTGTTATACTAAAAAAATGAATAGTCAAAAGTAATATAATAACTCTAGAAGGTATCGGAATATTTTCATATGTAAATGATAAATTTCAAAGGTATATTTTTTCAATGCATCGTATAAACTATACAACAATTACATCTCAAACTAAACACATGTTTTATAAACTATCATAGTACTAGAAATTTCATGGCTACCACAAACTTATACATTTAGTAAAAGTCTAGGGTTTAAATAAAATGATTTGACTTCAAGAAACAATACATATATCAAAGGGAAAAAAAATCTGTATCTAAATTTTGGGTCTAGTTTCTACGATTTTACCTTTTAGATATGAGGTACACTTTTAAACTCAATTTTTTACTTAAAAATACTTACTTTATGAAATTTTAATTTAATTTTAATAGCAATAAAAAAAATAATTAGTTATAATTCCTTTAATCCTTTTAAATGAATTAATAAACATTAATTAGTGACGGAGAATGAATATGTAGTAAAAAAAAAAAAAAAGACTAAAGGTTAAAAGTGTAAATCTTGAAACTCAAGAACTTCATTTCAACCGTAAAATTATAATATTTTGAAACCTTAAAACTAAATTGAAGTCGAACTCAAAATTTAAGAATTAAAATTATAACATTTTGAAACTTATGAACCAAATAGAATCGGAATTCAACACGCACGGACTAAAAATGTTTTTTTTTTTTGGTTATATATATATTTTTTAAGGGTTGGAGAGTGCTAAGGATGGAAATAAGCTCCCCACCAATTATCAACCTATGTCCATTGCCACGTCATTTCCGACATGAGTAACATGACTTTCGACATAAGATCTCATCTCTAAAAATCTCTCTCTAGATTGTTTCTTTTTTTTTCCCCTTTTTTTCGTTTTGATCCGTTGAGCATAATTAAATTATAAATGTTGTCTGTTATTTGCTTAGATACAATGTATAATCTATAACAAATTATATTTGTCCTAAGCAAATCTCAACGGTACTGCACAATTTTTTTTTTTTTTTTTTTAGGATTGATATATCCGTCTCAATTCTCTATTCAACTATTTTTTTCAATTTCATTCTTACCGATTTTTTAATTTATATTAACATTGATTCACGGTCGATAAACTTTTATTGTATGATGAGAATAAGTTGACAAATTTATTACGTGATCTAATTCCTCTTCTAAATTCCTACCAACTGTTGTCCCAGATAACTATGTTCCTCTTGTTTGCAGGTTCAAATTACTCAGTATTAACGGTCAACTTCTCTTCAAGACTTAGGGAAAATTGTATTCTTTAAGCTTCAAAACTCTTCAATCGTTTACTTCGATGCAGCTCAACCGTGTAGACAAAGCTCTGATGAACTAGACGATAGTTCAATTATATAAATGATATTAAGAAGCACTAGACGATCGTGTAGATGATAGTTGTATGGAACTAAACGATCGTATAGACGACTACTGAGGGACTAGATAATCGTATAAATTATGCAAAGCGGAGCTAGACGATCGTGCAAACGATGCAAGAGGAACTAAACGATTGTGTACACGATACTTTAGAAAAAGCTAGACGAGCATAGAGAAAGAACGAAAGAACACAAGTATTTAAGTGGTTCAGCCAAAGGCCTATGTCCACTGTGCAAATCGGAAGGGTCTCTTTTATTACTTCTTCTTTAAACTTCTTTACAGAATGAATGTCTTGCTCTCTCTAGTTCTCGTCATTCTCTCATTCGTTTTCTTTTTATACAGGCACTCATTTTCAACGAAAAAACTTTGGTTTGGTAGTTACAACAAACAAAACAGAAAAAGGCGACAACGATAAATTGATTGCAACTTCATTTGCCTTCGGTTCTTTTTGTAACACCAACTCCCTAGTTATCACATTAACTAACGAAAAACAACTCCAATATTGTGAATCATAGAAACATGAGTAAATCAATTAAGAAAATGATGATTATGGATTGTTGGTTCAATATTTTACCCTAAATTTTGTTAACTAAAGAAAATTATATAAGAAAAATACAGATACATTAAATTAGCATGGTAATTTTTATAATGAAACTAGATGCATACTTGGGGAATTTCAATGTTAATCAATCTAAGTAAGATTCTATTTTGGGACTGGGTTGCTTTAAAACCTATTACTTTCTTTAATAAATTTATTTTTCGTATATTTAATTTGAGTGTTGGGATTATTTTTCTCGATATAAACAAAACACCTCCATATGTGTTTCTCAGCAACTTTTTGACCAATATTTTCTCTCTTTTTTAATACATTTATTCGACCCACAATGTTCTTTATTATTATTATTATTGTTTATTTATTTCGTCAATTCCATATAATTTTTAAATAAATTCTACTTTTATGGAAACAATAAATATAATTTCCATGCCATGGAAGTAATGGACTTTCTCCCGAATTAGGAGAGTGTATGTTTTTTAATGAATATTTCTTTTGGGTATTAATAGCATGTCTTCTCGACTCTTCTCTGCCATGTCCCCAGAAATCAAGGATATCGACAGGTTTTTAATGCCAAATTTAATTTTGAGAAATTTAACTTCTAAGAACTAAATTTAAGTTATTTTATCAAAAGTACAAGATTAAAGTCTTAACTTTGAAATTAAAAGAAACTAAAATGAAACAAATTCTAAAGTATGGTAACAGAATTAATATTTTAATTTTTTTAAAGTGTTGTTTTTAAATATAGTAAAATAAATTAAAATATTTATAAATATAGTAAAATATTACAATCTATCAGTGATAAATAACGATCGGTTACTATCAATGATCTATCACGGATAGACATCGTAAATATATGTAGTTATCCTTACAAATATCACAATTTAAAATTTTTTCCTACATGCTCACATTTTCATGTATCTAAATTTGATGTCCATATGAGAGATAAATCGATATTTTCATCTAACATTGATAACACTTCCAATATTTTCATAAAATTAAGATCGTGACATTTTCATCAACATCTTCCTACAAAGTCTATATTAGGGCACATATTATTGTATTTTTTTTGTCTTTGTAGATTTTTCTTTTGTGTTACTTACATGTATAAAAAAGTTTTTTTTATCTTTTTTCAGAAGGGGTTACAATGGTTTCTCTCTTGTCATAATAAGAAAGCTGACTAAAGCTAATGTATGCAAGAAGCTAACGTGACAATATTATAAATTTAACTTAAGATTAGGTGGCAAATTCAATTTATATATATATATAAGCATATGAGTTTGTTCTTCTTTTTTCCTTTTCTTTGTCTTGTGTTAGTACGAGAAGTAAAAGTACAGACGTGAACTTCTGATTTCAAATAAAATAGTATATGTCAAAAAAATATATTATAATATATAAAATAGAATAAAATCTTAGTTGTTGATTAAATGGTTGTGTCTTCTAGTTTAATATTTCTCAAGAAAATATAGCAAAATGTTACTATATTTTCTCAAGAAAATATAGTTTATTTACAAATATAGCAAAATGTTACTGTCTATTAGTGATAGATACTGATATCTATCTATCTATCTATCATAATGTCTATCATAACAGTGATTTTTGGTGTATTTGAAAATTTTTGTAGCAGTTTTACGATTTAAAATAAGGGAAGTTATTTCAAGTGGTAAAACTGCTGAAAATATTCATAAAATATAACAAAATTTTGGAACTATGAATTATAGTCGTTGATAGACATAATAATGTCACTGATAGAAACTAACAGAAGTCTATAGTGTCTATCAACGTCTATTATTAATAATTCTAAAATTTTATTATATTTTATAAATATTTTGATTCATTTTTCTATATTTAAAATCCGTCCTCGAAACAATTACCATTTTTAAATCAACGGTGAAATTGACCGATTGGTTTTTAGAAAATGAAACAACATATTAAATGTTGTGTGCGACTTTGTGGCAATTGACTGACCAACGGGCAGTTTGTCTGTATTTTATTTAAATTTCTTTATTTCTTCCTTTCTTAATTCATATATTTTTAAGTACCAAATGTCATGATGTTTTTTTTTCCTTATATTGCTATATTAAAATTTTAAATTAATTTCTACTAATTTTTTATGAGTAAATATTATTTTCTTTATTTTCTTTTTCTTTTATTTGAATAACTATCATTATCTGTTTTGTAAAAGTATATGTTTTCATTTTCAATAATCATATAAATTATTTTAATCTAACATCTAAATTAACATCAAAGTGAATAATTTATAGATCTATTTTAATTTTCATTGAATCGAAACTTTTGGATAATTAAACATGAAATAATATTCGGTATACAAAAATCGACGCCGTGCGATAAGGCTTATAAACTTATTATTTGACGTCGACTTAGTCAATCGAATTGGTTTTAAAGTGTGTTAATATTCACCTCTAGTTTAAATCATATTCTTATCGAAGCATTTATATTTATTTTATTTTGGTTTAAGAAGTTATAAGGGGTTTGTTTTAATCCAAATTAAAAGAATTGTTTAATAGAATAATTTTGCATGCCTTCTATTTGTTTTTTAAGTCAATATGTTTCCATTTCGATAAATATTTGAAACTATATTTAATAAGTTAAAAGGTTGGATTTGCAAAGAAGATTAGATTATCGAGTTGAATGATTAATAAAATAATCAAGAATAAAAATACTTAAATAATATAGAGACTAAAACATAAGATTTGAAAGTAATTTAGATATAAGAAACAAAATCATCAGTTGAAACTTCATTAATCTTAAAATAGCATTGAAACCAAAGTTACATTTCAATCTAAACTTTAATGAATTGTTATCTTATTGATATCTGTAAGTGTCTGAGCCAGTTTCGCATACCTCGATTAATCTCATCGGACAATCTACATGACCATACCAAAAAAATCGGTAGGATATTAAATCCTAGGTATGTGACTACCAAGGATAGACCCTATAATATTCGGGTGTCAAAGAAACTTATAGGATATTAAATCTTAGGTAGGTGGCCACTATGAGCTAAATCCATTACCCTTTGGCCCTTTGACCATGTTCTTACTACCGTTAGACCAATTCATGATGGTTAACTTCAATGAATCATTTGTTTTCTCATTATTTGACATCTTATGCTTGTATTTTTAGGGTAGCATTGTAAATTTGAGTATATTCTTAAAATTAGTATTAATTTTTATGAATTAAAAGTGAGAAAGAGACTGGTGATACCAATAGCCATAGCTGTCAAGCTTCAACTAATCCTTGTAAATTTGTAATCTTAAGGCTGACATATCTTGAGATTTGAGAGTCCCAAAGAATTAGGTAACCTAATTCATATCTAACATATTACTATTTCTTTACATTTTTTTTATGCATTTTAGACTTTACTCTATCACCACCTATCCATTTCCTCCCTTTTTAAAGATTAGCCATGAATTTACACTTCCTTTCACAAAAAATAAAAAATTATTCTCCTTTTCAAATACTTTTTTAAAAATAGTTTTTGAATTTTGATTAAGATTTTGAAAGTTGAATCATAAATCAAAGAAATTAGGAATAAGTAGAGTCAATTCATCTTCAAAAGTAGAAAATATAAAGAAAATTAGTTATTAAATTGGGGATTTTTCTTTACGTCAACCATTTGATTTTTGTTTTTTGTTTTGAAAATTAAGCCTATTTCATCCTCATTTCTTTTAATAATTTGCATATTTCTTAAATACAATGGTTGAATTCTTAACCAAATTCTAAAAACAAAAATCTTTTCGAAAGCTACTTTTTTAATTCTCAAAATTTGACTTAGTTTTCTAAACTATTAGTGAAAAGTAGATAACAAATGAAGAAATTTGGAGGTAACGGTAATGTCTATAAACTTAATTTTAAAAAACAAAAATTAAAAATAAAATAATTACTAAATAGGACCTTAATTATTTAAATTTTGTTTGAATTGATGTATGCTAATTTTCTTAAAATTAAAAACTTGAATCCTATATTCTACTAAAAAAATAATTTCTGTAATGTAGGTTTATATCTATAAAGATAAGAAGATTTACTCTCTACTTTTTTTTTCTTTTGAGATAACTACTTTCTCCAAAAGCGCTTTTTAGCATAAATTCTTTGGGCAAAGCTGCAATCTTTTTATTATTTGAGCATGCTTTTGTTTTTGAAATAACTCAAAGATTTACATTTCTATAACTTTTGTTCACATTTATAAGGATTAATAACATTTTTAAATGTATATGAATTTAATTTGAACCTCTCATTTTATTATATACTATATTTGAAGCATCTTTTTTAAAAACGGACGCTTTTAATATTTCTTTCCTTTTTTAAAAAAATTGATACACTATTAAATCTAAAGAAAATTATTTTAAATGATAAAACTGTTAAAAATATTTATAAATAATTAAAAAAAATATCACAATCTATCTATGATAGATGATAACATTTTATTATTATTTATAAATATTTTACTTCATTTTCCTATATTTGAAAAGAGTGTTAATTTAAACTTATATTATCCCACACTATAATTATCAAATTAAATATAGGAGAAACATCAACAACAGAAAGTACATTTGAACGTTGAATCTATTATAAAGTTAATTAGTTCAAATTACAGGCACAACGTTAATTTATCAAAATTTCAAATTTCAAGTAAGCAAGAGAATCAAGTTGAAAAAAAAAATCACTGTTCATGTGGGGGTGGTTGGTGGGTGGAAAATTCAAATTGGAAATAATAGAATCTATTTATTTAAGAGAAAAATTTTGGTATAGTCGGCTACATCTATCTTCTGTGCAGTCTGGTTGCCATTCAATTGGAACGTGACACGTGGTATTTTTTAAAAAAAATATTTGTGTGACAAATAAGGAAAAAATATGGTGATTAGATGCATCCTAATATTACTCTTTATTTAAATGGGAAAAGGCATATGAAAAATTCAATGGGGTCATTTATTTACCTTATAATTCCCAAAAAAGAAAAAGGTTTGTAAGCAAGTGCATGTCATGTCACTTTATTAAAACCTTATAATTTGATATTTCCTATGTTTTCATTCACCCTTGTTGCTTGAAGTATAAGCTTATGTTTCTTTTTCTTTCCCATGGTCCAAAAGAACAAAAATCATGAATTTTTAATTCTTTTTCTATTTTTTTATACATTATAAAGATGATGGAATTATTATAGTTCATCATGTAGCTGTTTTTACAAATTTGGAAGTTTGGGGCATGCTCTCACCTATGCCCTTCATTATATTCATGAAGTGAGAGCATTGATTAGGCAAATTTTTAAATAAAATTTTGCTTTTGGTCCTTTAGACTTTTAAATTGTTCTTTTAGTACTTAAATTTTATGTATTTTAGCATTTGATGTTAATTTATTCTTCAATGATATAATTCGACGATTTTTTTTCTTATCTAGACTGTTGCATGTGATTTGGACTACTTTTTAGATTAAAATACCATTTTCATCTATGCATTTTGAAATTACTTGTTTAAATTCTATTCATGTATTTTCAAATGTTCAATCTTGTTCCATATTCTTTCCATAAATCTTATAATATTTAGTGAAAGTATAGGGATTAAAATTTGACGTTTGTTTCGACAAATTGCGTGCTTCTAGTTCTCTCTTTGTGTTTCCTTGTTATTCATTGCAAATATTCATATATTTATGTTTTATGGTATTAAAATTTGAAATTAATAAGATATAGACTATATTTGAATTGATTTTCAAAGAGTTTCTAAATGGAAAAAAAGATTTGTTATAAAGGTAAAATAATAAATTTCTCATATCTAAATTTATTTTGTGAGGTAAAATATCAATGACTTGGACATAAACCGTGGCAGATTCAGAAGTTTAGTGTATAAACTTTTAAATTTGTATCTATTTTGTGAAATATGTGTCTAATAAAATCATAAAATTTGAATTGTGTGCCGTAGATCCTTGAATTTTTTATTTTATGTCTAATAGATCCGTTTAAGTGATACTTTTCAAAATTTATGAACCTACTAGACAAAAAATGAAGATTTAGAGTCTCATTAGATATAAAATTCAATTTCATATCTAATTAATGAGTTATTTTTTCTAAATAATATAAATTATGACCAAGACACATAATTGGAAACTTAGGGAAAATATGAAGTTCAAGGACTCGTACACTTCATCTATATATAATTTTGGTTAAAAATACTTTTTTTAGATTAAAATACCATTTTAGTTTTGATACTTAAAAGCTTATTATATTTTAGTTTTCCTACTTTCTCATCAAATATTATTTTGGTATTTTTAATAATATTAAAATTAATCCTTTTTTTTTGTTAGTCTATGGTTAAATTTCCAGAAAAAAAGATGAGTTCATAGAAAAAAATTATGAATTTAAATTATGTAGAAATTGAAAATCTGGCTTGTTTTCATTAATTAATTAATTAATTTTTGTTAATTGAAAGTCTTGTTAATCAAATTTGAAAAAAATATCGAAATTTGATTTACTAAGACCCAATTTGGTAATCATTTTGTTTTTTGTTTTTGGTATTTGAAATTAAACTTATTTTCTCTTCATTTCTTACAATGATTTGCATCTTTCTTAAGTATAATTATTGAATTTTTAGCCAAATTCTAAAAATAAAAGTTAATTTTTAAAGTTAATTTTTTTTTTTAAAAAAAAAATTGACTTGGTTTTTTAAACCATTAATAAAAAATATATATATAACAAAGGAAGAAATTTGAAGGTGGAAATAGTGTCTATAGACTTAACTTTCAAAAATTAAAATCAAAAACCAAATAATTACCCAATCATTTCAAAGAGTTTTGTTGTGTTTAACGAAGTGGTTTTGTTTTGTTTGAAACTACATTTTATGAAAATTTCCACCGATGGCTAGGAACTACATGTTATATATATAACAAAGCAAATAATTTACGCTAATTGTTAGAAACTACATTTTATATATAGCTGTTAAAGACTTGAATTCGATGTTGGCTATATTTGTTTAAGACAGTTGTTGCTGGTTGGTTTGTCTTTTTATCTTTGAATTGTCTTTCAGTATGTCTCTCCAATTGTGAGTTCAGATAGGTTGTTGTGAATTGAATTGTTGACTCTGCAAAATATTTTCATTCTTTTATTTTCTCCACTTTTATGTCCTTTTCTAAGTGTTACCGACTTTGTTTAGGGTTGTCTCCTATTTTTTCGTTGTGCATATTTAAGGGGTTACGACATCCAGTTCTGGATTAGTAATTTTGAAAGAAATATTGTAATTGTTGTTCGTGTACTTGGGCAAACAAATCACAAGTGTGTTACTCTTACGTGCTAAGGTTATACTGCTACGTTCGTCAATCTATCTCAAGTACTTGTTGAGTCGGCCCATTGCATATTGAGAAGGAATTCTCAATCTTAAAGGAAACCTAAGATCATTAAGAGGAATATTCTTTACTTGAAGCAGGAAAGATAAAGTCTTGGTAAGAGGGAGTCTCACATTTAGAAGGAGCTTAAATGTTTCTTCACTAATATCTACGTACTTAGAGGGAGTTTAAATTCTATTGAGAAGTAGTCTCACATCTAGAGAAAGCCTAGGTGGTTATCTAAAAAACTAAGTTCTTTGTGGGTCACTGTAATCTTTGTTTTTTACAAATAAATACAATGTTTATATCTCTTAGACACACTGTCCTTAAAAGTTTGTGATATATTGCACCGAACTTGATTACCAAACACTTTGTTCTATTCTTATCTTGCCTTCTTTGTGTTTGTTCTCAATGTGTTCTAAATAGTTGTAACATTGTTGATAACAAAAGACGCAGTGAATTAAACAACCTTTATTTCAATAGTATATATATTTGCAAGTTGAGGGACACATATTCCTTCTGAACTCTTCATGAATCTGTACCTGGACATGATCAGTTATGATGGTAAAGTATTAAAAGTCCATTTGGATTGACCAAAGAAAAAGTATTTTTCAGAAAACTCATTTTTATTTAAAATTTTTTAATCAAAACTATTTAAAAAACACTTCAAAAGCTATTTTTAGTGGTTAACAAACACTTCATTTTTTTCTAAAACGACTTATTTTTTAAATTAAACACTTGAAAAAAAATATTCCAAACACACCTTAAATCTCGCATATTTGAACTTATTTCAGTATGAGGTAATATCGAAAAGAATGAAAATGATTCCGACATAATGAAAATCAATATATTGTTTAGGGATACCTATGAAAATTTCCCAATTTCATAAATCCATCAATAAGTGGCCATAATTCAACTGTTATAAAGTTTATACTATCGTTAGAAGTTTAAGTTTCCTATCTCACACAAAAAAAATAAATTTTTTTTTTTAAAAAAACATTCTTAGGGACGAATGGTCTACTGAATTAAGAGAGGCCCACGTCAAAGTCCAAGGTCCAGCCCAAAAAAGGGTAATGTTGATTGAATATTGCTGTTATGGGTGCGGTTTTGAAGCCCAAATTATTATTTCAGGCCCAATAACTTCTTTACATCCTGTTGATAATCATCAATCATTTTACTTTCAATTTCTAATTTTAGAAAATAAAGTTTACAACCCCTGCGGTTTTGATGAGTACTTTCAAAATCCAAGCCATATTTTGAAACCTAAAATATATAATTTTCTAAAATTTGTTTTGTTTTTAAAATTTGACCAAGAATTCATATTAAGAAAATTGTTAGAAAAATACAATTTTCAAAAACAAAAAATCAAAACTCCATTTGATAAGGATTTCGTTTTTTTCTTCTCTTTTTTAGAAGACTTATACTCCTTTTCTCTCCATCCTTCAATTATGGTTTTCATATTTGTAATTATGGTTTTCATATTTGTGATAGACACCAGTGATTTCTTAATTAAATTCTAAAAACAAAAATTATTTTTTGTAATTTTCAAAATTTAGTTGAGTTTTTCTAAAGTTATATAGAAACTTACAAGTAGAATTAGCATTTATAAGCTTAATTTTCAAAAATCAAAAACTAAAAAAATACACAATGAAATGGTATGAAACAAAACCAAATGATTTTTAGACGATGCCTTACTTTTTCAAATTGGGAAAAGTGTGAAAATGAAAGAATACAAGGGCATACAAAAAACCATGGTCACAGAGCCCATAGAGAAATGGCTCAACTAAGAGAAATATTTCATAGGGAATAATTACAAAAGTCTTTGAAACCAAAGCCTACAAACAAACATGAAATTTCACCAAGGACCAAACCTCACGGGGGTCTCTCCCTACCATGAAACACTCTGCTATTCCACTCCCTCCAAAGATCCCGCAAAAGAGCACACACCCCTATAAGCCAAAGAAAACAACCTTTCTCTTTGAAAGACGAATGGGGAGGAACTTCCCAATTTAGAAACGAACATCCTCCTGACGAGCGAGCGCAAAATCAAACTTTTGACGAAAAAAATCATTCCACACAGATCTTGCGAACTGACACTCCCAGAAAAGGTGATCAAGGTTTTCCTCAGCCTTCCAACAAAAGATGCAACACAAGGACCCATAAGCTAAGGCATCTTTCTCAAGAGTCTTTCTATCATGTTCACACGGCCAAGAAAAACTTGCCAGGAAAAGAACTTTAACTTTCTTAGGAATCTTAATCCTCCATAAAACATCAAAGACTAACTCACCCACAGGAAAAGGATCCAAGAAAACCCTAAAGAGAGACTTGCAAGAGAATCCCTCCTAGGGGAAGGATTCCACACATGCACATCCTTCCTCCCAAGTCTAAGTCAAAATCCTCAATCAAGGAAAGAAGAGAGGTCACCTCCGTCATTTCCCTATTGAACAAAGACCGACGGAAACCAAAAGAGAAGGAATTCCAGCTCCCCACCCAAACCAAAAAATCCAACACCCTACAATTTTTTAAGGACAAATGATATGATCAAGGGAACGCAGAAGAAAGAGGTTTATCCCCCACCCAAAGTTCTTCCCAAAAATATGTATCCTTGTCATCTCCCACAACACAGAAAACAAGATGGGACAAAAGCCCGAGATGAGAAGAAATATCTCTCTACAGCTTTCGGAATGTGTCTTTGACCCCTTCCACCATCCACTCAAAGGGGTGAGGGCCATGCTTGCTCACAATAATTTTCCGCCATGAGGAGTCAGGTTCAAAGGAGGACCACCAAAAGCCATTTAGCCAACAAGGCTTTTTTGCGTAACCTTAAATTTCTGATCTCTAAACCCCCCGATTCACAGGTTTCCCCACAATGTCCCAACTAACCAAGTGAGGTCCTGTTCGTTCCTCCCCCCCTTCCTAAAGGAAGTCTCTCATAAGTTTTTCAATGCCCTTACAAATCGAGACAGGTGCTCTAAACAGTGAGAAGTAACAAATGGGGACCTGTTATATATGTAATAAAGTCATCCTTAAAATGTTAAAAACCTTATTTCAAAAACTTGCAATGAAAGGATAAATTTAAGGCAACCAAATATTAATATTGGTTACTAATAACTAAAGAGCCTACATTAGACATTATAGATTTGTAGAAAGTTGAGTCTGTTAGCTTTTTTTTAAACCCCCCAAAAAAAAACAAAAAAACAAAAAACAAAACAAAACAAAATCGTTTGAAGTATTCATTTGGTAACCAAAAAAAATGAGTATGCCCCAGATGCACGTATTTTTCTTTGGTAACAAAGTATTACTCCTCACAGATCAAACTTCATATGAAACTTCAATTTTTTTTTTTTACTTACAACCAACAATGGTTAGCAACCTAATCTACATTTTCTTTTCCAATGAGAAACCAGAGATAAATAAAATAACAATACTCAACAAATTTTTAACAATGTCCTATCGACAAAACTTTGAACCCCATATGTTAAATACATTCTATTGTTTTATTAGGATTTAAATTTCATTTTCATCCATCAACTTTCAAGTTTATTCTATTCACCTGGGTGGCACTATGTAACTCAATCCATAAGAGGGTGTTAGGTGATTTTTTTTTAAAATTTTAGAATATACTACTCGAGGAGACTTTAAGAACAATGAGGTAACCAAGCCCACCCCCTTTTGATTGTTGGCCCCCACCCATGGGGTTTCTTTGTTCACTAGAATAAGCTGATTAACCGCACTCTGGGATCGATAAGTGTTTGGTCTTTAAACTTTCAAAATGAGTCCTTACACTTTCGAGTTCACTACATTTTGTTCCTTAAACTTTCAATCAGTCTATTTTAGTCCCTAAACTTTTAAGAAACAATCTTTTTTATTCTTGTTAGGTAACTTTTCTACCTTAAATCCACTTTGCACAATTTTCGTTCCTAGCTTACTTAACTTGAAAATCATGCTCTTATTAACATGTTAGCACACATAAGCTACACCATTATTCTATTAAAATTAGACTAAAAGTAAAGAGCAATTTTTTTTTAAAAAAAAAAGTTTCAAAACTAAAATGGACATTTTTAAAATTTAGCACCAAATGGAACAAACTTTTATAAGTTATATTTGGAAGTTCAGGAAGCATAATAAAATAAACTTAAAAGTTAAGGACCAAAATACAATATAAACCTTATTTTATTCACTTGAACTACTAATTCTAATCCAATCAAAATATGATTACAAATAATTAAAAATCAAAATTCCCTCAACCACACACTACATCATAAGAAAAACAAGTGCATGAATCAAAGCTGTGAACAAGGAAAATTACTCAAACAAGTATTACTAAATATAATATTTCTATCATGCTTCAATAATGAGAAAACCGCAGTGTATAAGCCTGTGCTAACCTTCATTCCGAGGAGAAATAGAGTCATGAGCAACTTGTTCGCTATAACTGGTTTGGATAGCCATGGCTGCTTCTCTTGTGGAATCTCCCTTTTCCAAAACACGTTCAAGCTCCACAATCTTCTCCAACAAAAATCTCGAATTTGAATTGGTTGATTCAACCAACTTAGTAGCAGTATCAAGAGCATTGCACATCTGAAAATGCCCCAAAATACAGTCATATATAAGGAAATAAACCATTTCCTCAAACACCAAGCAGTTCTTCAAATCAAAGGACATGAAGCAAAAAAGTAAAGTTCAGACCCAAAAGCTACAGACATCATTTCATATCACTGTATTAATCAATGTCCAACACAAGAAACAACCTACCTTCAATGTCAAAGCAGTCCAGGAATGATCATTATCATCGAATACTTTGTTCAATTGGTCGTAATTTTCCTGAAGAAGAAGATGGGTAGGGTCAAAATCTTGCAGCTATGATGTTTGGAACAGGAAATAAAAATAAAGCAAAATAGGTAAAGTCGTTGGAAATCACATTCGCAGAACGAAAATCATTCAATTAGCAGAGTTAGTGAAGAAAAGGGAAAATCGAGAATCGGAAGCGTCAATTAAAGAAGAAATGAAAATCAAAGGATGAGGAGGAAACCTGGAAGAGTTTGGGGAGATCGGGGGATTCAGATACGTCGAAAAGAGTGGAAACAGAAGCAGAGGAAGAAGATGGCGATGGAATTGATTTGGGGGTTTCATTTGATCCCTTTGTTCCTCCGGCTTCTTCTTCTCCGACATCGCACAGAAGATCGCCTATGCATAGAAGAGGTCCTCCAGTTCCTCGCATCTGAGACTGTCTCTCTGTTTCTTCAAATCGGATCGACGACAGAGATCGGAATCCTTCGACTGAACCCTTCGAACTGGAGCCCGCCCTTCCCACATCACCTATTCGAGCCTACCCCCAAACAGAAATTACGGTCTTTTTTTTTTTTGTTTTTTTTTTTCCCTTTTCCCTCTCTTTTTGCATTATGCCCTAAACTAGTTCAATGTTTACTAGAAAGGTTTCAATTTTTTTTTTCTTTTGGGATTACCTCAATTTCGCGATTATGATGTTGTTTATACCCTAAACGAACACGTTGATTGATTATCTATATTACTTCTTAGAATTTTAATATGTGAAATTAAAGTCATTCGTACAATAGTACTCTCACACGTTAGAACTCTTCCTCTCTATCCTTTGCACTCGCTCTTGACTAATCTAATGTAATAGTACTCTCACAACCTAAAGCTTTTCTCCCTTCTACTCTCACTCGTCCTCCTCACTCTCTCACTCACACTTTGAGCCCTCAGTAATGGTGCATGAGTGACATTTTAAATAATTGACATGCTTCTAATGGATTCTGACAATGACAAAAGACCGTCTTTCATCTTTTTAAAACACCGGAGTAAACGACATCAATTCTCCAAGAGTGAAAACATTCAAACTAATATGTGACATATGCCTTAACTACATCAGATGTAGTTAAGAGTTGAAACCTTCAATTAAAAAGTTTCCAACTCCACTTTTTTAACTAACTTCCATAGTTGTCTATTATTATTGTAATCTTTTTTTAAACAAAATGGGTGATTAGTTATTAGCCTAATTTATAACATGTGAAAAATAAAATTAGATGGATTATCTTCTAACCCATTATAATCATCCAATTTAGCCTTCATTCATCTGAGGTCTGTCATAGCAAAATATGGCATACAAGTTCTCACTCACTATAAAAAACTAGTTGAAACAAAAGCCAAACTTAAACGAGCTAACATAATCATTTCAACTTATTTTTCTCAACAATTTAACAAAATGAGAGTTGAGCAATCGTAGAAGATGTTTTACATCATTATTCAGTCTAAAAGGTACAATCAAACAAAAGAACAGAAGGCGAAATGCCTGCAGTAAAATGAACATCAATGACTCAATATAAGGAAACATGTATTCAAACAGCAGCTAAAGAGGTATCAGTCAAATACAACCTAGTTTTAGAGCCGCCCAACGACCAAAAAAAAACCTTGATTGGGCTGCAAACAAAGAACATATGAGAAGAGATAACATTATGTTTAGTCTGAAGCTGGGTTGCTGATGGGTGGGATGTTTCAAGCAACAAGCGTAATCACAAAACAGTTTAAGTGAATGGAACTGGCCGACAAAAAACTAAGGCCTTCTCCAGAAACCAGCTTCCTTCTTTTCTTTTTTTTTTTTTTTCCTCCTACACAACTAAAAAGCAATTAGAGCTGAAGCCACATTGCATTGCTTTCTCCATCTTTTATCTACAACTCTCCACCAGATCGATCATGTCGTCTTCACTACTTAATGAAGATTCAGCAAGATTTTACACCACAGTAACTAAAACCCTATTGCCTTGCACTGGTTTCTTATCTACAACAGAGCAAGGCAATTTCCAGAAAAGCAAAAAAAAGAACTGTATGTGTCATTATATCACATTCTGAAGGAGCAGTTGAATGGCAACAAATGATTTGCCACATCAAACATCATATATTACCTTAAATATGAGCTCATATATAGCCTAACCCCGATGTCGATGGGTCCATCATCCCCACCAACGGCATGAAGTGCTACTGGTATCGTTGAAAGGAGCCTTACTGTGAGGGGGAAAACTGCAGGGTCAACTCCAGTATCTGAAACATGAGATTTCAAATTGGACTCCTGTTCCACAGCAGAACCCCCTGTGGTTGCTCCACCCAACTCACTAGGACTCACTCCCAGCGTCCTCTGTTTAATATTCTGGTCGCAAGGAGAAATAATTAGTGCAACATCTTCCAATGCCTTCCACTTAATTGAACCTCTATTCCTATGCGAGCGCCTAGTACCAAAAAAACTAAGCACCAATGTAGATGTAGTATCAAGCCATTCAACTGCCAAACCTTCAACTTCATCGTAATATATTCTTCGCTCAATCTGATATCATATGCCATGAGAAAATAATCAAAACAAAAGAAAATAATAGATACCAGTTCAGACATTGAAAAGAGAATACAGCAAAGAACACTCACAGCCAGCTTCTGTATGTACACAGACATAAATCTTGGACCAAGGCCCAACACCCTTGCATCTGAGAACAAAATCTGCGAATATAAAGAAGAGGCCACAGATGAATCAATCATCCACTGAAAGTTAATACTTATAGGACAAAGAAAAACAATGGTAATATTAGCGTCATCTTCTAAAAGCTAGTTTAACAAGGAAAAGTAGAACTCCTATGACAGTGTGGAAAGAACACAACAAATACCACCTGTGGAAGAATTTTATGATATAGAACATAACAGAGAATTTAGGTTATTGTTACATCATGATCATACAATAATGGACGGGATCATTTTTTTTGGGTTGGGGGGAGAATCAGAATCACAAAGGAAGGGTGCTGGACTGCAAACTAAGTAATAAAAGAAATCCACAAAAGTCGGTACTTCATCAAGCGTAGCATAAGCAATTCAAATGTAATAACTCTCACATTTTGAAACAAAATAGCAATTGATCACTGAACCAGTTTAGAGAAAGAACCCACCTAGAGGAAATGAAAAAGAGCGTTTCACAAAGATGGTGAACAAATTATATCAGAAGAAGGTATAAAAGAATACCTTTTTTTTCTTTAAAAGAGCCCACATGTAGAGCTTCTCACAACCATCCGCAACATGCTTGCTAGCCAATTTTCTGTTATTGCAGTGCACAGCAACATCTGAAAGTAATTTCGAGCATGGAACACCATGCCTCAATGCCGCAGATGATAATGCTTCTCTACCTTCTAAGGAGTCAGCAGCATCTTTGTCAAAAGAAATGCCAGTAAAACATCTCATCTGCTCATCACTATTAACTTTCTGTATGATTCCTCGGTGCTTTAAATACAACATCTCAGCCTCAATTGCTGCTGCCAGTGTGCGATGGACCACAATATCAGGATACCGTCGCAATGGTGAAGTGAAATGTGTGTACAATGGGACAGCCAGTGCATAATGACTCCCCTTTTCACCATCTTTTAACTCTCCACTACAGAAATAAGTTGCTAATTGCATGGGCCTTGTAGCATAGGATGTGAGAATATCGAACAGCAAAGGATCGTCATGAAGTTTTATCCTTATCTGCTCTAGTGACTGTTGGAACTGGACTGAAGAGGATGTGTCCAGTTCAAAACCATGCCTAGAACAAAATGATTCAAATTCTCTGAGTTTCCTCAATATAGGATCTGGATGCCTTCTCAATAATGCACTGTCGGGAAAAGTCCTGGATATAACTTCGGCAACAGTCGTGTTTGCCAAAAGCATGAACTCCTCAACAAGAAAATTTGAATCCTTCTGCTCATAAAACGTACTATCATATGGAATTCCACATTCATCATATAAAAAAATTATTTTGGAATTCTCAAGCCGCAAAGCCCCATCTCTAAATCTCTTCTCCTTTAGAGTTTTTGAAATTTCATGAAGAAGTTTAACGGATGAAATGACATCATGCCATGCAAACTGACCGTGCAACTGGGGACAATTATTCCTTAAAATCTTTGAACTATCAGAATCAATTAATCCATCAATAATATCCTGAGCTTGTTCATATGAGAGTTTGCAACAAGAGCATATGACAGTACGCCCAATCCAACACTCTTTAACATCTCCACAATTATTTATGTCCAAAAACAATGAAAACGCAAGTCTATCCACTCCAGGGTTAAGTGAACCTATATTCTCAGATAGTAATGGTGGCAACATTGGTATCTTGCGCTGCAAAAGATAAACACTCATTGATCGGATTTGAGCTTCCTTATCCAAGGCAGTGCCTGGCAATACAAAATGTGATACATCAGCAACATGAATGCCAACTCTGAAGATGCCATTGGCTAATATTTGAACCGATAAAGCATCATCAAGATCCGAGGCAGAGGAAGGATCAATAGTAAATATACATAAATTTCTTATATCTCTTCTGCATTGAAGTTCCTCTTGTGGGATCTTCCAAGGGGTATGAGGAATGCAAGACAGTGAATCATGAGAGAATTCACACGTCCGAATTGCATTTTCAAATAAAATAGCATCAATGTGAGACTCTACTTCACTTCCCCGTCCTAAAACATGCAAGACTTGTGCACGTGGAGCTGAACTCTCTATAACCCATTCATGAATTCGCGCAGCCACCAGCTCACTTTCAACCGTTAAATCACCATTGTCCAATCTCTTCTTAATGCAGTCAGGTAAATCTTCTGCAAGAACCATCATTATCGGGAATCTTGCATCATTAGGAATCAACTGGACATATCCACAATTCTGCAATGGTGATAAAAATTTTGTATTCTCTTTCACATAAATCTCCTGGAAGGAGAGGAACTTCTTGACGTTAAGATGGCCAACAACAGTTTCTCGCAGCCGAGACTTTTCTAGGATGGTTACAACCCTGCCAGTTGGTCTTTTTGCAGGATACAAATTAATCACTGCACAGATCCTCCCGACTGCCTTAGACACATCATCTTGATTACTGGAAAAATGTGCTTGGGAAGGATACACAACCGATGACTGGTTTACATCACATTGCTCGTAATTTGATAAAAGATCATCACAAGCAGTTCCATCCAACACTTTGTCCTCACTACAACACCTCTTATCAGGTAAAGAGGAACTCCTAAAACTGTCAGACTTAACATCGGCATCAACTTTATTCTTGCCTTTACAATTATGGCAGTCCTTTTCAGCCACCTCAAAAGGTAAGTTGACATCTTCCATTGAATGCATATTGTTATGGGCCTCACTAGTGCCTTTCATCCTAGTCCATGACGTAAAAGGATCCACCTTGATTGCAACTATGTCTCCTTCCACCTAGATGAGGAGAGTCAATCTAAATCAATAAAAAAAATTCTACTCCCCCACAAAAAGAAAATGGATCGTGGTAATTTCCCCATTTTTACATTTTGATTGTGCTACTTACAATTCTACAGTAACCAGAACGCAGGTTTCTACATTTTCATTTGAAGGGGAAGTCACCGAATTGGATGTTTCCAACAGAAGATCAACACAATCAAATGAAAAGTGGGGAGGTAAACAGACAACAGAACTAACCAATTGTCCCATTCCATTAGTGTATAAAGAAAAATTCAACATAAAATATAAATAACTATTTGATGTGTCTACACCTAAACGCAAGCACCTTTTTGAATTGCTCATCTCCTAAACAAACACAAGAAGTATATATGTCTAGCTATCTAGATAAGAATATAGGACATAGACGAGTGGACATCAGTATACATGCAAATAGCATGAACAAATGTTCCAAGTTAAGAAGCATAAATCACAGCTCATTTGACACAAAAATGAACCTAAATGTTTGAATCCTTACAAAAACCCTACAACGAACTTTGAGTTTGTGCATGAGTAAGAGCATGCAGGCATGTGTTTATGTGTGCTTGTATGTGTAAAGGAAAGAGCACTTACAGCTCTGTTCTGAGATGCAATTCCATTGATTAAGACATCAACTGGTAGTCCGTCAATTTTACAGTAGGCCTACAAGATTAACATATCATATTCAAAAAAACTCAATGAAATATTTGAAAAAACATACTCCGTAGCTAACATTCTGAGCATGATACATCAAAGGGTTTTCCAATAAAATATACCAAAGAGATTTGACACAGACCTCAAGTCTATTGTGGGCATTAACACGAAATAAAGCTTTAAATATGTCCCCTTTCTGCAAAAGTGAAAACAACAGCGAAATTGGTGCATTATATCAGAAAATTTGATATCATTTGGACAAAGCACTCTCCCCTGTCATCATTCAAAATCAGAATGTCACACTAACCTGTAATCCTTCATTGACATCATCCATGGACCAGTGCGAAGGAAAATATTTCCTTTGTGAGTTATTTTCAGTTACATCAGCAGGAGGTGAATGCTGGTTTAAAGATATCCCTGAATTCCTACCAAAGGCAATCTGTTCAGGACATGATTTTATAATCCTACCACCATCATCCAATGAATGAAGATTTTGATTCTTCAAATTTTGCGATTCAGATAACTCTGCTTCTTCACTAATATGCAGAGGGGGCAAAGAACTAAAGGCAATCTTATTTCTTCTGGTCAGACCATGCTCTATTGGATGATTCGACTGATATGCCTGTTGTGTCAAAGAAGAATAATTTGAGGGTGATGTTAAGTTAGCATCTATTCTACCATTTTCCATGCTCTCGGATGCTTCCCCCGTTATTCCATTAACTGAATTGCAAGATGCTGCCAAAAGGGTCAACATATCTTATAAGTTAAAGCATATTAAGAGTGGGAAGATGGGTTCGGAGGAAAACAAAAATAAAACACAAAAGCATCTCCCTGGGCAACAAAAAAACCCATCTGAAAAATCAACATCAAAAGTACTCAGCAAAATTCGACGAAATAAAACTAAAATTAAGCAAAAACAAGTTAAAAGAAAAGAGTACCTGAAGTGGAAAGAGAGGCGTTTTGCTTAGATCGGCGATTGGATCGGCGTTTCTTCTTCTTCTCCTTGTCCCCATCCTCGTTCCTGTCGGGAGTGGATTGCTCAACAGCTCCCCTCATAACTATAAACGGAACGAGAAGAATCAAAGAAAAAAAGAACCCTGAAATCTAAACGAAATAGCAAGAGATAGCAGGAAAATCTTCCGAATAATTGGAAAAAAATAGACGGAAGAAGCCTTTGGCAATGGATCTGAAGGACCCAAATGAAGAAAGGGAAGGGGAAGGGGAAGGGGAAGGGGAAGGGAAGGAATCAAAGAGAAGACGTGAGAAGGAGTTTGTTTATAAAACTGAGAGAAAGAGAGAGAGTGTTGGTGTTGGCGTTGGTGTTGGTGAGACTGTGGAAGAAGAAAGGGACGCGATGATTGGTCGGCGAAGACAAGGGCGCCGACTCTTGATTCCTTTGTCTTCCCACATTTTTTTTTTTTTTTTTTCCTTTTTTTTCCCCCCCTTCTTTTCGTCTCCTTTTCTATCCTTTGCTTTTTTAAATTATTAAAAAATTATTTTCAATCTCATTTCATTTTAGTTTAGGTTGAACTTTTTGTTTTTATACTTTTAAAATATTTCTTCAAGTTGAAGATTCAATCTTTCGTCCATAATTAATATATTAATAAAAAAAATTCTTAAAATTAGTTCCTATTTACTAAAGTGAGTTTAGGGATAAAATACGTAGACTTACTCATTTAAGATTGGAAATTAGGTTGCTTTAATCCAATATTCAACCAACACTAATGTGTTTGATTACACTTTCTCAAAAGTGTTTTTTTATACAATTGTTTTGTTTGGTATTTATTAAAAGTGTTTATATTAATGTCAAAATAATAATTTAAAAAACACTTTCATTACCTAAGTTTTTTTTGTTCTTTTATTTTTTTCGTGATCTAATATGTCAATAGAGTCAATCGTTAGGAGTTGGTCGTTTGAGATAATCGATGTAGTTAGCCGATTGAGTTGGTTTGTTAGAGTTGAGCATCAAATGTGCCCATTGTTAGAGTTGATTGTTAGATGAGGCCGTCGATCGTGGTCGCTTAAGGCTAGTCACCAATGGTTGTTACAATCAAAGTTGGTGGTCGTCGTCCTTGAAGATGGTCGTCGAAGGTGATCATCACTAGAATTGGTTGGATGTGATTGTCACACGAAGATGGTTACCAAAATTTTTGCTAGAGTAGGTTGCTTGTGGTGGCCGACGGAGGGTGGTGGTAGCCGATGACAATCATGGTGGAAGTGAAATATAGGACTAGCGAAGGTATTTTGGTAATTTATATATTATACAATTTAGGAACAGATTAACCATTAAATATCCAAAAATAAGTTTTGTAAGAGTTGATTTCATGTGATTCTCAAAACTAATTTATTTCATAAAGTCATTTTTTTAAAAATTATTTTCAGTGTGAAGTACTTAGTTTTTTTCTCAAATAACTTAAAAAAAAAAAATTGAAAAGCTCAACTAAATCTACCATTTTTTTAAAAGTATAAAGATTCAAATGGTTGAAAGTATATTTAAACAAAATTAAAATAAAATCGAACGTAGACCAAAATGTTTGTTTTTTTTTAAAAAAAATATAGAATACATTAGGATTGTTATTCATAATTGTGTTAAGTGTTAAGTTAGATCGTTGTGTCATGAAATACTAATGTCTTGAAAAGCAAATTCAACACGATTTTGGTACAAATCATATAAATAAGTTGCTTTCCAAATTTAATATAACATCCATTTTGAACGTGTATTCATTAGACACAAATTGAAAGTGAGAGAAATGATATCTATAAAAATAACGAAAATCGAACCAGATGAAAATTTTGGTTTATTTAAAAGTTCTTATACATGTTTTTTTTGTTTTGAAGAGAAAACCAATACGTTCAGATTTTTAGATTTGGATTAATGACAAAATAATAATAATAATAATAATAATTAAATAAAATGTACTTAATATTGTGGGAGCACAATTGCCCTAGCCCACATGAATCAACAACTCTATCCATTTCTGCGAGTCTTAAACAGTTCTAATTTAACTAACTTTCAATATGAAACAATTATGTGGTGGCTTAAGTCATAGGTCTAAGTGATTGTAAGTCATTTCGAGTCTAATTTAACTAACTTACACAATATATTAGTGAAAAAGAGATTTGTGATTTAAATCTTCGACTATTTTAATTAAAAGGTTTAAATCCTATATTGATCTCTGAATTTTTAATGTTATTCTATTATGGTCCTTAAACTTAAATAACGACTGTTGTAGTCCTTAAATTTTTTTAAAAAATGTTTATTTTGATTCCTACTATTAAGATTTTGTTAACTCTTTGATAAAATTGCGTCTAACATGTGTTGAGTAAAATGAAGGTGAGGCAAAATTTCAACAACTAACGTGCCAAAATACTAAGCGTAAATGACTTTTGAATTCTATAGAAAATTCAAACCATATACTTTTTAACACGACTAACTTATTTGACAGTCTAATCATCTAAAAATATAAGTCATCTCATTATTTTATTTAAGAGTTAACATAATTTTAATAGTAAAGACTAAAGCAAGCATTTTTTAAAAGTTCGAGATTAGAATAAATATTTCTAAAAGTTTAAGGAGTAAAATATAATACATTTTAAAAATTTTAAGGACGATTTAAATTTAATTAAAAAAATGGTTTAAGTGTGACGTGTCGTTCCCCGTTTGTGCTCACTCCTTCCCACAAAATTCGTGAAGGCTGGCGTTTACGTTTTCCCAGGTCATTACTGTCTTTTCCCCTTCCCAATTCCATCTTTTCACTCATCCAATTTATTATTTTGGTTTCGCCAAATCTCATTTGTGGTTGTGAGTGAGTATAATACTATATATTTATATATCTAAAATTTCTATCAACATAACATAAATAAGTAGACAAATAAATAAACATGATAGAAATACTCATAATGAAATTGTTTTTTATTTTTTAAGTTTTAGCTATGGATAGATTGTGCATTAACGACTTTTAAACGAAATCTTAATTTAAATTAATTATAACTATCGGTTTGGAATTTTAAGTGATGCGAACCTTCGTTACATATTTAAGAGTATTCATTTCGATTGCGTCTGAGAATTATGTCATATTGTTATCGTTACCATTATGAATACCGTCATTATTATGTTACAATTGAAAAATTATTAATTTTGATATCTTCATTTTGAACTATCTAGAGGATGCATTACTATTATATAAAAAAGATGATTGTTACTGCTTGAGCCTTAGAGGCAGAGGTCACGGTAACAGTAAATTTGACAAAATTCATAATTTTAAGTAAATACGATCAAAATCAATCCAATTGCATTTAGGATTCAAGCTCACTACAATTTATCCATCAATGAAATTTTATTACGGTTATATCAATTTTCATTACGTTTTGGTAAATGTCGCTTTATTGTTTTTTTTTTCTCCAAAAAAATCGAAGGGCTGTTAAGGAAGGAATATCTAAAAAAACAAATGTAAAAAGAGAGACTTGAACCTAGTAGGTCAAGAAGGGGTTGGTAGACAGATGTATCACTGGCTAGCTCATAGTACTAATATTAAATTAGTTTATACATATATATTGGGTTTTATGTCCTAAAACTCGTGGATTGTAAACAATAAACTTATTCTAATAAATTCAATAAAGTTGTTATTGAAGTTTTATTCAATAAAATTGTATTGAATATATGAATTGCTTATTTCATTTTAAAAGATCCATGACTATTACATGAGTACTTGAACTTTATGCGGAGACATACAGTAGATCAGGTTTGAGTAAATAGTCTAAATGATCCATAGTATATGAATAAGATTGGTGCCTTATTCTAGTAACACTATCGGATACGACCCACTTGTAGTTGTTACAAGGAGTTGTAAAGTGCTACAGACGAAGTGATCCTGATTCATATATGTAATGACATGAGGAGTAGGGGCATCATGTGCAATGAGTTTGCGCAAGATCAGACCAAGAAATAAGTCACTCTTACTTTATAACGTTGTTTACTGTTTAAGACTGACTATTTCAAAATGATGACCTAGGTAACTTGACCTTAATCTTGAGCTAACTATGAACTCCTGCTTATTCGGAATTATCATTAGATTTGCATAGGTGAGAGTTGGCTCAACAGCGCCGACTCAATAAACCTCCAATTTCAGGGGTAAGATCGGGTAGATAGCTGGGGACATAGGGTGTAAGATGGAATTCAGTCCTACCCGCTTTCAAGGATAGTAGAGAGGTTCTTCCCTTAAGTGTTGATCCCGGGTCTTGAACAAGGGGCCTCACCCTCTCATTGGCCCGACGAGAGAGACGCGATTTAATGATCAAATCATAAACCAATTGTTCATTAGAGAATCAGTGGGACTTAAGGAACAAGAGATAATCTCAGGGGTAAAACAACCTTTTGACCCAGTCGTTATTATGAACTACCTGTGAAAGGTTAACTTACTAATTATGGTTATATCGAGTGGACACAATATATCTACAGTGAAAGGAATGCAACTACGGACCTTAGTGGAGTGACCCGGTAGTTAACGAATGGGGTTAATTCGATGTAAAGAGTTTAGCCAATTAATCTCGGATCGTTGGAACCCATGATCTGTAGGTCCATTAGGTCTCCCTACTAGCTCACAAACAGATAAGCCTTAGAATAACGTGATAAGTTAATTTGAATCGTTCAAATATGAATTAAGGGAATTAGTAATTATATGTGATATAATTACACGTTTAATTCTAGAATTGAACAAAATTGGAGAATTGGTTAATATTTAAATATTAAATCCATGAATAGGGATTCATGGTGGTAGAACTAGTATTGAATTAATTTAATATTTGATATTAAATTAATTATAATTAATTAAGTTGTTTAATTAATTATTATTAATTTTATTAGAAAAATTAATTTTGTATTAATTTTTGTAAAATTAATTTCAGTTTTAACTTTAAGATTAAAAAGTGAAATTGAAATTTAATTTTGTAAATAGTTTCAAAATTAAATGAAAATGACGAAAATGAGAAAATCTCAAAGTGGGATTTTCCCATTTCTTTAATCTAGTAGCTCATTCATGGTTTCACTATTTTTACAACTCAAATTCTCAAGCTTGAGCTGGAATTCATGCATAAGATTTGTTGCTTGAAAGTCATGCAATATAAACTTCAGTTCTGTGTGGAAATCAGGCTTGCAAGTAGTTGAATTTTGCTGGAAAAAAAAATGTTAAGAAGTGTTCTTCACACCGCTAAAAAACCAGTTCTTCACCTCCATTTTCCTTAATTCAAGCTTGTTTTGAGTCCCACAACTCTATCTAAGGCTCCAAGAGAATAGTAGGGAAGATCTTGTGGTGGTTCAAAACCAAAGGAAAAGGAGATTGTAGCTAAAGATCGTGATTCAAGAGGCACTTCAAAGGTTAGTATGGAAACTCTCTTTTTAGTTTATGAGCATGCTGAATTTGACTCAAAAATTAATGAATTCGAATACTTAATGATCCTTTTTTTCTTCTGCTGCTTGTTTTTGTATTCCAACAATTGGTATAGAGCATCATTTAAGCATTCAATTCGATTTAATTTTGACTTGGTGGGTATTTTTCATAAGTTGTATGAAAATGATGAACTGATATGATTTTTCTGAGTTTTGGCATTGTTTTCTCTTCAATTATGATTGTAATTCTTGTAATTGGCTCTTGATTGATGGGCCTTAATGTATGTTTAAGTGTCTATAATTCGATTGGAGTCATTAAAGTTGCAATTAGGATGTAATTGGAGAAAGAAGTGAAGAAGGTTGAGCAACAGAACTGTTTTTCCAAGCCACTGCCCAATTCTCGATGCACAATGCCTCATACTCAATGGCATTTTGTGAAATATTCTATGCACGATGCCATAATTGATGGTACTCGATGGCATACTCGATGATACTTTGTGAATTACTCAATGCATGATGTCATACTTGATGATACTCGATGGCATACTTGATGGTATTTTGAGAAATACTCGATGCACGATGTCATACTCGATAGTGCTCGATGTCATACTCAATGGTATTTAGTGAAATACTCGATGCACCATGGTACTTAATGCTTGATGGTACTCGATAGTTTTTGCCCGATTTAGCCTAATTTTGAGCATTGAAGGTTCGGTTCGAGAGGTTCGGGTCAGGTCCAAGACAGTTCGAGTGATCCAGAAGTGTTTTGGAGTCAGTTTTTGCTGAATTTTGTAATAATTAGGCCTTTGTTTGCTTAAAAACGTCAAAACTAAAACCATATCCATTTGTGTTTAATTATTTATGCATGTGATGTATGTTATAATTAAATAAATCTTGTATGTGCATAAAGTATGCTATGTAGATTTAAAATTCCGCTATAGGAAGCATGTGACATGCATTGAAAGTATATTATAAAGTGTTATAATATATAGTATGCATGTATAGGGTTTCAAATTTTTTAATATAAATTTTATATTAAATGTTGAATGCCTTTGATGTATGTTATGGATGCTTAGCATGTCTAAAATTTTGTAAGTTGTTATAAAATTTGGTTAGACATTTAAAATCCATAACAAAGATAAGTTGCATGCTCACGTAGGTTAACAAACTGTTTTAATAGTTAAAATAGGTCGACATCTTGTAAAATATGGTTACAAACTCAACCGATATATAATCCTATCAAGGCTGGAGGGTATTCAAGAGAACCATTGAGCGGAAGCAAGATCTTTCCAAACCCATTGTGAAAGAATAAAACAATTACAAACATACAAGAACAGTTATGCATTATATAGTAAATTACAATATGCTTTCTTCTTAAATACAAAGGCAATCAAGTATCATACCTTTGAAGAACTCTTCTTCACGTATTCCCATGATCTACACCGGTCACGCGTCCCAGCAAACTCGTTCACGAGCACGAACGCAACAAACAACACGTGTAATCACAAACTATCCGATCCTCGAACCCAATCGAGTAAAACTCGGTCTTCAACCCTCGAACAGCAACACTCGACACTACCACTCGGTTACCTTGGTATTCTCGGTGTGAGAATCCAGGTGGTGTGGGCTCTGTGTAAATTTGGTAGAGGGAAGGAGGAAGTATACGTGATCAAGTTAAACAATCAAATAAGTGGGAGAAAGGCTTAAGTCTATCGTATAGACACTGGGTACTCGATTGTTTAGTAACGAGGAGCAATTGTCTAGCAAATTCGCTTGTCGTTTACTCTCTCAAAAGGGCTATCGTATAACTCTCTCTTTCACTCGATCGATTATGATGCGCGATTCGAATAATAAAAAAATGAAAACTCTTTTCACTTTTTATTCTTCAGTTATCAAGACTGATAAATAACTTCCCACTTCATACACGGTTAAAGGAGAAACCAACTAACAATTATCTAATAATTGTTTGTATTGTAAATAAATATAATAACTAATTTATTATATTATATCTATAACCTATAGTTTTAATATCACATCATATGTAATATGTAAACCATAGTTCTTTTCTACTTTATTTAATATAAATCATATTTATATTAATTCCTCCAATTAATGTATCTAATACATCAAATCAATTATATTACATATAATTGAATAATTTAATTATATCATATATAATCAAATTTCCTCTTGTTAATTTGAACACTTCAAACTAACCAAAAACTGATTCTCAGATTGAATCCATTGAGCTACCAAGGGACCTTATGGACCTGTAGCTTGAAGCTCCAATGGTACATGAATAACTGACTAAACTCTTTAATCACGATATCCACCATCCGTTAACTGTCGGGAACTCTACTAAAGACCAATAATTGCACTTTTCACACTACAGATAAATTTTTGTGTCCATTGGATATAACCAATCAACAATACGATAACCCTTCATAGATCACTCGTAAGTATAGTTGGACTAATTTACCGTTTTGCTCCTATAGTTACATCTAACTCCTTAAGTACCACTGAATCCTCTAATGAACAATATATCATAGTCCTACTATGAGTGAACACTTCTCGGACCATGAGAAGGTGTGGTGCCACATTGTTCAAGTCTCGAAATCAACTCTTAAGGGAGCAATCTATCTACTTACCCCTGCTTTGGGGAAGGAGTGAATTCCGTCTTGTGTAGCTGAGTTCCTAGCTTCCTAATCAGACGAATCCCCAAAGTGGTAGGTTTGATTCAGCGATCTGGCCACTCGCACCCATGCAAATCAAAGGATCGCCCTCATAGGTAGGAGTTCCCAACTCACTCAAGATTAAGGTCATATTACCTATGTTCATCCTAGTGAAATGAGAGTCTCTGTCATGAATGACATTATATAACGAGACTAAACATTTCGTGGTCTGGTCTTATACAAACTCCTTTATATAGGACACCCCTGCTCACATGTGTCCACATGAATGATTAGGATCAGACCATCTGTAGCACATCACAACACTGTAACTATCTACAAAGCGGGTCGTATCCGTAGTGTCACCAGGATAAGGTTTCCCTCCAATATCCATATACTACAGACCATTTTGGTTATCACTTAAAGCATGATCCACTTGTATGTCTCCACATACATGCTTAAGTTACAACGACAACCAGAGATCTTAGTTTATTGATTTTTGATAAATGCAAATAAAACATCTCATGTTTCATAGACAACATTGAAGAAAATATCTCATATTACTACATCACAAGTGTATGTTCATACAGGTGTTTACAAACTACATGATCCTACAAGAGTTTAGAGCATCAACCCTAATAATCTCTCACTTGTCCTAAAGCGAGTGGGTGTACAAGATTACAAAAAGTGAAAAACAATAAATTAGGGTATTAAAGCCCAGTATAAAAATCTCTCGCTTGCCTTAGTCCAGCCACGGGCGGTTTCGTAGACCCATGCTCTGAAGGTGACCCTCAAATACTGTAGCAGTGAGAGCTTTCATAAACGGGTCAACAACTTTATGCTCTAAAGCGATCTTCGTGACAATCACGTCCCCTCGATGCACTATCTTGCGGATGAGATGATACTTCCGCTTTAAACTGTTGATGATTTTCTTGCAGACACAAGGCTCATCAACATTTTGGGCAAAGTCGTACGATTTGATCACAGTATTAAACAAATGTTCCAAGATGGAGACGCCTATTTCAGTCCATAAATGGACGAATTCAGTTTGTAAACCTTTTGCTCTTGCCCTTGGGCTATGAATCCCTCAGGCTGTACCATATAAATGGTCTTCTCAAGATTACCATTTAGAAAGGCAGTCTTGACGTCCATTTGCCATATCTCATAGTCATAATATGAGGCAATGGATAGGAGGATGCGGATAGACTTCAACATGGCAACAGGCGAGAAAGTCTCCTCATAGTCGACTCCCTCTACCTGGGTATAACCCTTTGTCACAAGTCTAGCCTTGAAGGTTTACACCTTCCCATCAGCACCCTGTTTCCTCTTGTAGATCCATTTACAACCTATAGGTTATACCCCCTCAGGTTGATCTACAAGATCCCAAACTGAGTTGAAGTACATCGACTCCATCTCGAGATCCATGGCTTTGACCTATTCATCCCGGTCAACATCCTCCATTGCCTTCTGATAAGACAACGGATCCTTAACCTCGCCATCAACTACCATAGCCAGGATTTCAGTGAAACCCATATAACGAACAGGTGGGTTCGCAACTCTCCCACTACGTCGAGGTTCCCTCAACTCTTGAGGTGGAATGAACCTACTAGATGAACTTTCATCCTGTCTCTTATACACATCTAGATGTGTATAAGAGACAGGATTTCAGTTAAACCATATAACGAACAGGTGGGTTCGCAACTCTCCTACTACGTTGAGGCTCCCTCAACTCTTGAGGTGTTCTGACCTACTAGATGAACTTCCATCAACAACTCTTGTTGACGGTGCAGACCCTTCAATAACTCTTGTTGAAGTTTCACTAGTTTCGTTGAAAAGTTCATGCAACACGATCTTACTATGTGGGCTGTGCTCCCTCATATGATCTTCCTCTAGGAAGATAGCGTTCGTCGACACAAACACTCTGTTTTCCTTAGGATTATAAAAGTAACCCTCTCGTGTACCTTTAGGGTAGCCTACAAATAGGCATAACCTCAAACGTAGTTCCAATTTCTTTGGATTAGCCTTAAGCACATGTGCTGGGCAACCCCATATGCAGAAGTGACACAAACTAATTTATATTCGTTCCACAACTCCAAAGGTGTTCTCGCAACACTCTTGGAAGGAACACAGTTGAGGATATAAGTTGCAGTCTCCACTGCAAAACCCCAAAATGAGTCTGTAAGGAAGCATAACTCATCATCGATTAAACTATTCCAATAAGGTTCTGTTTCTCCTCTCCGCTACACCATTCTGCTGAGGTGTACCCTACGCTGAGAGTTGGGAAACGATTCCATGTTCTATCATTTAGTTCTGGAACTCAGAATCCAAAAACTTTCCACCCTGATCCGATCGAAGTGTTTTAATCCATCTATCCAATGCGTTTTCAACTTTAGCCTTGAACTCACTGAACTTTTCAAAGGATTTAGACTTCCATTGCATCAAATAAATATACCTATACTGAGAGTGATCATCAGTAAAAGTGATGAAATACTCTGAGCCTCCCTTAGCTTGACATTCATCGGATTACAAAGGTCTGAATGTACTAACTCTAGAGGCTCTTTAGCTTGATAACCTTTTTCAGTGAAAGGTCTTTTAGTCATCTTGCCTTCAAGGTATGACTCACACACAGGTAAAGAATTTTCCTCTAACTTTCTTAGAAGTACATTCTTCACCAATATCTCAATCCTATTGAGATTGACGTGCCCTAATTGAAGTGAAGAGTATATTTACATTATATCAGACACTTTACAAAAATTATGTTCCGCACACATCATTCAAAATGATAAACTTCTTCTGTAAAGTCAGCTAGAGTCCTCCCACTGTGACAGTTGAGACGACGTGTCCGGTACCTACTCGCATCATCATCTCACCAGTCTCAAGCTGCCGCCAGGATCTAATCCCCTAAAAGATTAGTGGCCCCAGAGTCAATAATCCAAGCAGAATCATCATTCTCCACTAAACAAGTTTTCAAAACTGGTGAATCATTTTTACCTTGTTTTGCCTTGGCCTTAGCCTTCATCTTCTCCTTTATCCAGCGAGGACAGTTCCACTTCTAGTGCCCATCCTGGTTGCAATGGGAACACTTTCCTTTGTCAACTGACGCTAGTTGCCTACTCTACTGTGCGACAGGCTGTGGGTTAGCAGATGCCTTCCCCATCCCCTTACCACCATTCTTTGTCTTCCACTTGGAAGTGTTAGAAGTAGAAGGTGCAGACTTAGTCCCTGAGGTCAAACCTCGATGGTGTTGGGGTTGATGCTCTAAAGTCTCGTGTCCTGTAGTTTGTAAACAGTTTGTACGAATGTTTGTGTTGTATAATACATGATATTTAATTCACATCTTGATTTTGCTTAGTTGTATGTTTTATTTGCTTTACCACAAACCAATAAACATAAAATCTCTTGTTATCTATATGTAGCTTAAGCATGTATGTGGTGACATACAAGTGGATCATGTCTTAAGTGATAACCAAAATGGTTTGTAGTATATGGACCTATGAGGGAAACCTTATCCTGGTAACGCTACGGATGCAGCCCGCTTTATGAAATGGTCACAAATGTTGTGACTTGTCATAGATGGTCTGATCCTGATCATTCGTGTAGGGGACTTGCGAGCGGGGACGTCCTATACAAAGAGTTTGTGTAAGACCTGACCACAAAGTGTTAACGTCTCGTTATATAACACGTTCATGACAGAGACTTCACTTCATTAGGATGACTATAGGTAACATGACCTCAATCTTGAATGAGTTGGGAGCTTCTGCCATTGAGGGCGATCCTTTGATTTGTATGGGTACGAGTGGCTAGGTCGCCGATTCAAACCTACCATTTTGGGGATTCGTCTGATTTGTGAGCTAGGAACTCAGCTACACAAGATGGAATTCACTCCTTCCCCGAGGCAGGGGTAAGTAGATAGATAGCTCCCTTAAGGGCTAATTCCAAGGCTTGAACGATGTGGCGCTACACACCTTCTCTTAGCCCGAGAGGTGTTCACACATAGTTGGATTATGTTATGTTGTTCATTAGAGGAATCAGTGGTACTTAAGGAGTGAGATGTAACTACAGGGGCAAAATGGTAAATTGGCCCAGTTGTACTTATGAGCATCTGTGAAGGGTCATCGTACTCATGATTGGTTATATCCGATGCACACAGAAATATATCTGTGGTAAGAAGAGTTCAGCTGTTGGTCTTTAGTGGAATGCCTGGCAGTTAATGGATGGTGGATCTCGTGGCTAAAGAGTTATTCAGCTATTCACGTATCATTGGAGCTTCGAGCCACAGGTTCATAAGATCCCCTAGGTAGCTTGGATAAAGTCGAGAATCAGTTTTTGAGTCAGTTTGAAATGTTCAAATTGACAAGAGGGAGTTCGATTATATATGATATAATTGAACTGGTTAATGATATAATTGGCTAAATGTATGAGATATATTATTTTGGAGGAAATTAGATATAAATATGATTTATATCAAGTAAAGGAGAAATTATTATAGTAGATATATGATATCAAACTATAGGGTAAGAATATAATATGATTATTCATTTATTAATTAAATTGGTTAATTATGAGATAATTGGCCGAAATATTCTCCTCAATCGTGCATTAGTGGGAGAATCAGTATTTGGTTATTGTAACTGAAGAATAAAATGAAAATTTGTTTCATTTTGCAAATGGTTTGTAAAAATTCGCAATTAGTGTGAAAATTTCTTGATCGTTTAGCTGAGAGCCTATCATCGCTTAAACAATCACACACTAGCGTCTAAACGATCACACGCCTTTCTCTAAACAATCGCTTAGCTTTCCTAACGATCGCCTAGCGTGCTGCGTTTTCTAAACGATCGTTTACCTTTTACTAGACGATCGCGTAGTAAAACCTACACGAAGTGTAGCTTTATCTAAACGATAAGCATCCCCGCTATACGATAGCTTTCTCTCCCACTTGCTTATCATCTACACGATCAACCCATTCCTTCGACCTCTACCAAATTCACCAAAGACCACATTTTGGATTCTCACTCCAAGAATACAAAGGGCTCTAAGTGGTGGTGTCATCCCCGCTTCTGCTTGCTCGTGCTTGTTCATGTTGCTGCTATTCGTGTAGACGATCGTGCTATCATAGCCAACTATTTTGCTAGGTGATAAAGAACGTAGAGGTTCTTCCGCTGCGTTGAGTTCAAAATTGAAAAGAGTCTTCAACTTGTTTGTGAACTCAATCCCTTGTATTTAATTTATTAAAGCATGTCGTTAATTAGTGTTAATTTGCATAACTGTTGATTAGAATGTGTGTATGATATTTCAGTCACAATGAAATCGGAAAGATTCGAACGCGCTCATGGATGCACTTCGTTAAGAGATCCTTCAAATGGAACTTCTTTGAAGATGAAGCGACATTTGCCTCACCTACCTTCTTCTTCTTACTTTTCAGTAAGGATTGGAATGTCTGCAACTCGTTGAGGAGAGTTATAAGGGTATAGTCAACTTTGTTTAGTATCGCGTTACTGATAAAGTGCAGGAAGCTATCTGGCAACGAGTCCAGAATGATGTTAACCTGGCTGCCCTCATCGATGCGTGACCTATTCATCTTCGCCACATTAAAGTGGACCATCATGTTCAAAACGCGTTCATGAACAGATGTGCCTTCCTCCATTTTGGAGTTGAAGATGCATTTAAGAGCTTCGTGCTTGAGTTGTCTAGACGGTTGTCTGAACATTTCCCGCAGGGACACCATGATCTCACGCGCCGAGACCATAGGCTCATGCTTCTTGGCCAAAACATCGTTTAGACTGGCTAAGATGTAAGCTCGAGCCTTCTCGTTTTCCTATATCCATCTCTCATAAGCCTCCCGAACATTTTGAGTGACGTTATGAGTCAGAATAGGAGGACACTTCTCTGTAAGGACGAACCTTAAATCATCGATGATGATTAAAATTGTAGTTATCGTGTGTTTCTAACTAGCATAATTCTTACCAGTCAGTTTATCGGCGCTTAATAGAGCTAATGTGGTTATAGCCATTTTTACGTTGCTGAAAAACGAACAAACTTAATGAGTCTATGCAATACCACTTTTAACACCAATTTCAGTTTTAACAAAATAGTTTCCATGTACTCTAAGTGAAAAGACATCTATTTCGCAATGATGCCCCAACGAGGCAGGACAAAAGCTGTCTCTTATACACATCTAGATGTGTATAAGAGACAGCTCCTAGGGTGCCTCGAGATGATGCACAAAACGTTATCCAACCTAATGAGAGAGACCGTGGGATATGTTGTCACACGTTCTGCTCCCACTTACTATGAACATTCTCTCCGTTCACCTTGGTATTGACCTACCTAAACACCATCCTTTAGAGGGGACATTCCTAGGGCTGTCTCTTATACACATCTAGATGTGTATAAGAGACAGGCATGAAAATTTACTCCAACCTAATGAGAGAGACCGTGGGATATGTTGTCACACGTTCTGCTCCCACTTACTATGAACATTCTCTCCATTCACCTTGGTATTGACCTACCTAAACACCATCCTTTAGAGGGGACATTCCTAGGGTGCCTCGAGGCCAAGGATAGATCTCACGGTGTGAACATAAAGGGAGAAACGTGAAGAGGTTTAAGTGAAATATCATATACCCCAAGTACCTCCCACTGAATGTTCTACCTAGGGGTTCATTAACTTAGACCATCTGGCTACTGATTTTATCTAGGTCAATTTAATTTTCTAAAAAAACAACTCTTGTCTTTGAAATTAAACAAGTTCAAGTCAAGTCCCATTAAACTCTTTAACGGACTATCCTCAAATTTGTATGCATGCATTAAATCTATCTAATTCACCTTTCCAGGTAGGTTCCCAGGTAGGGGTGTTTCGTTTTCATCAATTTAAATACCCCAGCCTAGACAGAACCCACCTTAGACAAAAGTTCCCTTATAGATAGATTTGCTACATATTTAATCTTTTATTAGTCAATTTAATCCTATTAAACTGATTAAAAGATTAAAACTTAGGTTATTAATCTCATTAGAACTGTGATCTTAGGTCTATCTCCACCAAGTTTTAAAACTCTTTTAAAACCATGATTCAAGCCTAAGTTCGCATGCATGTCTTTCTTATTGATTTTAGTTCTAATTTCCCTTATAACTCTTATAAAAGAAACAACCAAAACCATTCCTATTGCTATGCATAACTAGGCATTTACAACTCTTATAAATTTAACCTATGTATCATGCTTCATGCAATGTCCATTCATTACTATATATAACTCTTATATACTTAGTAATAAACTAAGCATACATGCTTCCATACACCCTTATACTATCACACTTATAATATAAAGATGATGCATGAATATGCTTAATGCATGCATAAATATAACTCTTATATTATATGATGCATGAGCATGCTCTTTAAGTAATTTAAATTCATAACACTTACAATATAGAGATGATGCATGACCAATGCATAACCTAAGGTGGGATTTCAACTATATGACATACTATATGATAGATAATAAAATCTACATTTTATGTACATTCACAAAAAAATTAATGGACTAGGATGATTAGCCTTAAAAATCAGAAATTAAATTCTATCTATTACATAAAACCATTGAGCAAACTGATTCACAAGCAAACCGGGTCTTGAACTGTCCGGACAAAGTCATCCTTGATCGTTCAGTAAATTTGGCGAGTAACCACGATCACTTAGCTACGATCGAGTACCATTTACAATGCGATGAAACATGAGGCCACTCAATCGTTTAGCACACTAATTAAAACCAAAGCAAGTCTAAATGATCGTATAGACGACTATGTTGCTGTGAAGCATGATTGTCTAGAGGATCATAGAACAAGCGCTAAGTAACTTTTACTACACAATCGTGTAGTCAGTGACTAAGCGATGAAGCTTGCTGAGCTACATGATCGTTTAGTGTGAGGGCGTCAACCTTGCTGCCGAGTATCCATACTCAACGATCGCTTACCCCCATCGCTTACACGATTTAACCAACACTTGGTTTACTTCTTCCTCGAAGTAATTCACAACTTCTTGCTTTGAAGCTTCTGAAGGAAATCAGATCTGAGATTTCCATGAGCAGCGGAACAAGATTATTCCAAATTACAATCATGAATGAACATATATTTACAGTCGATTTCAAACAAGCGTTTATAAAATTCATACAGAAATTACAGCATGAAAAACTACAAATGCTCAAAGGGAAAACTGTACGAACATTTACAGATGCGTCTCCACGCTCTGTTGTGCGACCGCTCGAATAATCAGCAACCTCAAATGCTTGATCTACACGACTACAACACAACAACAAACACAGCACGAACACTTCGCGCTCATCCTCAATGGTCGCCTCGGCCACGAACTCCTCAACTACATGAACGACCTCTACAACACCACGAACGAACTCTAGAAAACCTCAACGATGTCGAGTTGAGTTTGACACCACCAACAAGGCTACCTTGGTATTCTCGGTGTGAGAATCCAGAGGGTGGGCTCTGTTTAGACTTGGTATGAGGCAGACGAAGGAGGAAACACCAATCGCGTACATGACTGGGCAAGTGGGAGATGGCGGAGACCTATAATATAGGTCGATGCCTAATCATTTAGATAAAGCTATGCGATCGTTTAGCTCATCGTTTAGCTCGGTTTGTCGCCTACAGACTCTACACGATCGTTTACTTAGGGCAAGCGATTGTCTAGCAAAACTATGCGATTGTTTAGTAAATACTGCACGATCGTTTAGCTCACCATTGTACGATCGTTTAGCTCGCCCAACCGTCATTTAGTAAATCCTTAAAAATATAAATATAAATGATAACCAACTTATCATACTATATTTATAACCTATAGTTTTAATATTTCATCTCATGAAACATATAAACCATAGTTTTTTTTTTCTATTCCATTGTACTTAATGTAAATCTCATTTACATCAATCCTCCACTAGATGTATCTCATACATCATATCGATTATATCATATATAATCAAAATAACTCTTGTCAATTTGAACATTTTAAATCAACACCAAGAACTAATTCTCAACTGAATCTATTGAGCTACCAAGGGGACCTCATGGACCTGTAGCTTGAATCTCTAACGGTACGTGAATAACTGACCAAACTCTTTCGTCACGGGATCCACCATCCGTTAACTGCCAGGCACTCTACTAAAGACCGACAGCTGAACTCTCCTTACTACAGATATATTATGTGTCCTTCTTAGCCAATGAGCAGTTCGACAACCCTTCACAGATCGCTCGTAATTACAGCTGAGCCAATAACCATTATACCCCTGTAGTTACATCTGTCTCCTTAAGTACCACTGATCCCTCTAATGAATATAAGTTATAGTCCTACTATGACTAAGTCTTCTCTTCCAAAGAGAAGCCGTGGCCACTATGTTCAAGCTTCGAAATCAGCCCTTAAGGGAGGAATCTCTCTACTTATCCCTACTTCGGGAAAGAAGTGAATTCCATCTTGTGGATTGAGTTCCCAACCCCCAGATTAGACAAGTCCCCAAAAAGGTAGGCATGTTGAGTTGCCAATCTGGCCACTCTCACCCATACTAATCAAATGACCGCCCTCAAAGGCAGGAGTTCCCAAAACACTCAGGATTGAGGTTGTGTCACCTATGGTCGTTTAGGTGAGATGCAAGTCTCTAGTATCAATGGCGTTATATATAGAGTCTAGTTATCTCGTGGTCTAGGTCTTATACAAACTCTTTGTATAGGACACCCCCGCTTGCACGTCTCCACATGAATGGTTAGGATCTACCATCTATAGTAGTTTACAACACTTGAAAACCTCTACAAAGTGGGCCGTATCCGTAGTGTCACCAGGATCAGGTATCCCATCTTAATCCTTATATTACAGACCTATTTAGGTTATCACTTAAGGCATGATCCACTTGTATATCACGTATACATGCTTAAGTTCACATAAGATAACCAAGGAGCTTTGTTTATTAGATATGAGTAAATGCCAGAATTAAATAACACTTATTTTATTCATTAAACAATGTGTATCCTTACAAAACAGCGAGACTCCGGGAGAATTAGGACACCAATCCCAACAGCTTCATCACGAGCAACTCACACTAACTCAAACACTTTGAATTACATACTTGATAGTAAGTTAATATACCCAAAAACACAAAGGCCCTTACAATTAACTTTGAATGTAAAAGAGTTCAATAACCAGAGGCAACCATGCCAGAAAATTCCATGAATCCACATCCGCAAACATACTTAACACTTAAACAGAATGCAGACATGTTTACACCCACCAAGAATGTAAATGCTATTCTATACATCAATGGATTTGGAATATCAGAACCTGTCTCTGATATCAATTGAAAGAACTATTATCAAAGAGAACCCATGAGTGGAAGCACGATTGATTCAAATTCATTGTGACAGATTTACAAGCATTCACAAACATACAACCTAGTTATGCATCTTTAACAAAATTATGACATGCTTTAGAAATTAAATACAAAAAGAGTGAGAGACTTACCTTTGAAGAACTTTTCTTCCACAGACTTCTCGCTCTCGTGAAGACTTTGGACAGCAAAATCTCGCTCTCGCCCAAATCCTCTACCCCGTCGTCCAATAGTCACAAACAATCTTCTCCACAAACAAGTAGCCTCTCCGACACCACCACTCAGTAACCTTGGTATTCTCGAAGTGAGAATTCAGGAGGTGTGGGCTCTGTTGGATTTGGTAGAGGTTTGGAGGAAACAATGATCGAACTCAATGACCAAGCAAGTGGGAGAGTATAGTGTCTATCATATAGACATTGTGCTTGATCGTTTAGTAAAATTTTAGCAGGTACACAATCGTTTAGGAAATCAGGCGTGATTGTTTACACGATCATTTAGTGAATCTCGCTTGCCATGCGATTGTTTAGTAAAAAGCTACACAACCATTTAAAGAATGGCACGTGTACATGATCGTTTAGACAAATACTTGAAGGCTGTCCTGTAGTTTCTCGTGAGTTAAATGATTAGCAGTGTACTTAATGAAGCGATTCTTTACAAAATGAAAACATTTTTCATTTTATCCTTCAGTTATGAAAACTAAATACAACCTCCCACTTTCACGCATGGTTAAAGGAGAAACCACCCATAATTATCTCATAATTGTTTTAATTATAAATAAATATAATAACTAACTTATCATATTATATTTATAACCTATAGTTTTAATATCACATCATATGTAACATTTAAACCATAGTTATTTTCTTCTTTACTTGATATAAATCGTATTTATATCATATTCCTCCAATTAATGTATCTCATACATCACGTCAACTATATCATATATAATTGAACCAGTTTAATCATATCATATATAATCAAACTCCCTCTTGTCAATTTGAACACTTCAAACTGACCCAAAAACTGATTCTTAACTTGAATCCATTGAGCTACCAAGGGGACCTTATGGACCTGTAGTTTGAAGCTCCAACAGTATGTGAATAACTGATTAAACTCTTTAATCACGATATCCACCATCTGTTAACTGTCAGGCACTCCACTAAAGACCAAAAGTTGCACTCTTCGCACTACAGATATATTTTTTTGTCCATTGGATATAACCAATCAACAGTATGATGACCCTTCACAAATCACTCGTAAGTACAGCTAGGTCAATTTATCGTTTTTCCCCTGTAGTTACATCTAAGTCCTAAAGTACCAATGATTCCTCTAATGAACAATAGATCATAGTTCTTTTATGACTAAATCTTTCTCGGGCCAAGAGAAGGTGTGGTGCCACATTGTTCAAGCCTTGGAATCAGCCCTTAAGGGAGCAATTTATCTACTTACCCTTGCTTTGGGGAATGAGTGAATTCCATCTTGTGTAGTTGAGTTCCCAACTCCCCAATCAGACGAATCCCCAAAGTGGTAGGCTTATTGAGTCGGTGATCTAGCCACTCCCACCCATGCAAATCAAAGAACCGCCCTCATAGGCAGGAGTTCACAACTCACTCAGGATTAAAGTCATGTTACCTATGGTCATCCTAGTGAAATGAAAGTCTCAATTATGAACGGTGTTATATAACGAGACTAAAGATTTCGTGGTCTGGTCTTATACAAACTCCTTTGTATAGAGTATTCCTGCTCGCATGTCTAATACATGAATGATCAGGATCAGATTATTTGTAGCACTTTACAACATTTGTAATACCTACAAAGCAGACCACACTCGTAGTGTCACGGGATAAGATATTCCTCCTTTATCCATATACTATAGACCATTTAGGTTATCACTTAAAGCACGATCCTCTTGTATGTCTCCGCATACATGCTTAAGTTACAACGTTAACCATGGATCTTAGTTTATTGGTTTGTGGTTAATGCAACTAAAATATCTCATATTTCATAGATTGAAGTTAATAAAATATCATATATTATAAATCACAAAGTATTTGTTCATACATGTTTTTACAAACTACAGGACCCTATGGGATTTAGGGCATCAACCCCAACATTTACAACTATTGTATGAAAAAAGGGCCTTAGTTAGAGAACATGTCCTGGACATGATGGTCTATTTCAATGTGGCAGAAGTAAATGGTACTGTCATTGATGAGAAGAGTCAAGTTTATTTTATTCTTGAATCTCTTCTGAAAAGTTTCTTGCAGTTCTGTACGAACGCATTGATGAATGAAATAAAGTATAACTTGACTACGCTTCTCAATGAGCTACAGGCTTACCAAACCATGATGAGAGCAAAAGAACTGGAATCAGAGGCAAATGTTACTACTGTAGAAAAAAGAGGATCATCCTCTAAAAAACCTGAAATTTCTTCTTCTTTAAAGAGTAAGAGTATTCCAATAAAGAAGAACAAAGAGAGAGGGAAAAAGAAACCTATTGGCCGCAAAGGCAAGACAAAAGCTGCAGATAAAGGAAAGTGATTTCACTGCAGTGAAGAAGGGCACTGAAAGAGAAACTGCCCACAATACCTTACAGAGAAAAAAGCAAAGAAAACAAAACAAGAAAATTAGTTCTTGAGGATTGCTTGCAATGAGATAATGCTTCAGGTTGTGAACATGGGAGAATATCTCAGAAAGACTAGTGGGAGATTTTAAAGTTGATGATAGAAGATGAATTTGGTTAGTTGTTTTATCTTTTGTAAAGAATATATGTATAAACCTTTTGTTATAAATGAAATGTTCATTAGGAAAAGTTGTATTTGTTTTACCTTATAGCAATTTCTGTTAGAACCAACTAAGTTAAAAGCCATTTGCAAATATTTAGATATTTAAAAACGATTAGAAATCTATAAGGAAAATAGTTATTTAACCTAAGTGATAATTTTAGAACACTTCAAGAGTTCAAGGTGTATAAAATTTGTTAGTAAAATAAATCCGAAATACTTTGATTGGATCAAAGTAAAGAAAATAGAGAGTTTGAGATTTCTAGGGCTATTTTGATAGAACAGTAAATCTAGTGAAAACTCTCTACACCTAGTTGCCTTAATTGTTTTGAACATCATTCCAATTTTAAAGTTTTTTTTTCCTGAAACTTCATATAAGATGTGGAGAGCTCATAAAAGATGTTTATGATATGCAAAATATGTTTACATAATTCAGAAATCCAAAATAGATCGACACATGTGTTAGTGTCGAAACCTTAAGTATTGGAATACCATTCAAATAGCATGCATGTCTGTACGCAATCCAAAAGTAGTATATTTTTCAAGAAGATGAAAATCAAGTGTTTGTGTTGACAAAATACCAAATTTTCTGGAAAAATATACGAGATCACCATGTATTATTTTATTCCATAAAAGCAAGTGTATATCAATAAGAGTTATTGATCAAAGCTGATACTGTAACAAAAGTTGTTTAGATAGGTCAGATGTATCTTGCTCAAAGAATTTAGGATATCTTGATGTAGTGGGAGGAATGTATGACAGTCTAGCCATAATTTGAGTGGAAACTCAAGCACCAAATATCGGTGACGGTATCGAGAAACAAAGAGTTGTGAAAATAAGATGCATTCCCTATATAGTTTAATGAGAAATCCATTGCATACTAAAGTGTTTACAGAAATCCTCTCGGCTAAAGTGTTTGAGGATCACCTAGTGAGACTAAAGCTACATGTTGTATAACCTACGACAAATGGGAGAAAAACCCATGGGTATGTGATACCTAAGGATGGGTATGTAATACCTAAAAGTAAACCATGGGTATGTGATGTCCTAGTTTATTGTATTTCTTCGTAAAACTAGAAAACTCAGCATTATATATTCATGTGTATGTTACCACTGGAGTTTTAGTCCAAGTGAGAGTTTGTTGGGTTTTGTGTCCTAAAACTCATGAATTGTAAACAATAAACTTATTCTGATAAATTCAATAAACTTATTATTGAAGTTTGATTCAATAAAGTTGTATTAAATATATGAATTGCTTATTCTGTTTTAGAAATAAATCCAATAAACTAAAAGATCCATAACTATTACATGAGTACTAAAAAATTATGTGGAGACATACGAGTGGATCAGGTTCGAGTAAATAGTCTAAATGATCTATAACATATGAATAAGGTTGAGTGCCTTATTCTTGTAATACTATCGGATGCAGCCCACTCTGTAGTTGTTACAAGGAGTTGTAAAGTGCTACAGACGAAGTGAGCCTGATTCGTACATGTAGTGACATAAAGAGTAGGAGCGTCCTGTGCAATGAGTTTGCATAAGATCGGACCAAGAAATAAGTCACTCTTACTTTATAACGTTGTTTAATGTTTAAGACTGGTTATTTCAAAACGATGACTGAGGTAACTTGACCTTAATTCTGAGCTAACTATGAACTCCTGTTTATTCAGGATTATCCTTAGATTTGCATAGATGAGAGTTGGCTCAACAACGCCGACTTAATAAGCCTCCCATTCTATGAAGCACAGATATTTCATGTGAGGCAAAGAATTCGTATCAGACACGTATTGTATAACGATACTTTCATATACTTTCTAGATACATATCTGACACGCGATTTGACGTATCTATTTCTACGCGAATTTTTTTTTAAAGAAAAAAGACAAGCAACTCATCTAGTCTTGCTCAATTTAAAACTATGCAACCTATTTAAAAAGCTCACTACTCGAGTCCAAAACTAAAAGGAACAATAAATAAATAATGGACCAAACCCAAACCCTAGACTAGAATCATCTAATCTTCATCTTCACATTTGAGTCCCCACAAAGTCCATCAAAATATAAACCATTCGGATATCTTTAACAATTCAATGAAGAAGTTCTCCGTTTATCTTCATACTTCTCCCTCTAATTTTCTTATTCTTCTTCTTTGCAATATGAGTCACTTTTCTATTGCATTTTATTAACTATTGCACTTTAACATCTTAGATGTTACTTTTTTTGTATTGTATTTTAGTGTTTGTATTCTATTTTGTGCTATTGTTATTAACTTATATGTTAAATTTATCTATATCCTAGATTTTTTTAAAGAAAAGAAAATGTATCTTCAACGTATCACTATTCTCGTTTTTTTATAAATATATATATATTAAAAAATATATATTGAAAAATGACGCATCCTTAGACGTATCTGTGTCTTAGTTTTTTAGAAATTGACGAATCGTCGAGTCCGATCGTATCCGTATCGTGTAGCCGTATCTGTATTTGTGCTTCATGGCTCTCATTTCAGGGGTAAGACCTGGTAGATAACTGGGGACATAGGGTGCAAGATTTAATTCACTCCCACCCGCTTTTAGAGATAGTAGAGAGGTTGTTCCCTTAAGTGCTGATTTTGGGTCTTGAACAAGGGGTCTCACCCTCTCATTGGCCCGAGAGGGACTCGTTTAATGATCAGATTACAAACCAATTGTTCATTAGAGGATCAGTGGGACTTAAGGAACAAAAGGTAATCTCAGGGGTAAAACAACCTTTTAACCCAGCCATTATTACGAACAACCTGTGAAGGGTTAACTTACTCATCATGGTTATATCGAGTGGACATAATATATCTACAGTGAAGAGAGTGCTACTATGGGGTTTAGTGGAGTGACCCGATAGTTAATGTAATTTGGTGTAAAGTGTTTAGCCAATTAATCTTGGATCGTTGGAGCTCATGATCTATAGGTCCATTAGGTCCCCTACTAGCTCACAAACAGATAAGCCTTAGAATAACGTGATAGGTTAATTTGAATCGTTCAAATACGAATTAAGGGAATTAGTAATTATATGTGATATAATTACATGTTTAATTCTGGAATTGAACGAAATTGGAGAATTGGTTAATATTTAAATATTAAATCCATGAATAGGGATTCATGGTGGTAGAATTAGTGTTGAATTAATTTAATATTTGATATTAAATTAATTAGAATTAATTAAGTTGTTTAATTAATTATTATTAATTTTATTAGAAAATTAATTTTGTATTAATTTTTGTAAAATTAATTTCAGTTTTAACTACTAAAAAGTGAAATTGAAATTTAATTTTGTAAGTTTCAAAATTAAATGAAAATAAAGAAAATGAGAAAATCTCAAAGTGGGATTTTTCCATTTCTTCAACCTAGTAGCTCATTCGTGTTTCTATTATTTTTACAACTCAAATTCTCAAGCTTGAGTTGAAATTCATGCATAAGGTTTGTTGCTTGAAAGTCATGCAATATAAACTTCAGTTCTAAGTGGAAATCAGACATGCAAGTAGTTGAATTTTGCTGAAAAAAAAGTGTTTGAGAAGTGTTCTTCACACTGTTAAAAAACCAGTTCTTCACCTCCATTTTTCCTAATTCAAGCTTGTTTTGAGTCCCACAATTTAATATAAGGCTCTAAGAGAATAGTAGGGAAGACCTTGTGGTGGTTCACAACCAAAGGAAAAGGAGATTGCAGCTGAAGATCGTGATTCAAGAGGCACTTCAAAGGTTAGTGTTGAAACTCTCTTTTTAGTTTATGAGCATGTTGAATTTGAAGCAAAAATTAATGAATTAGAATGCTTAATGATTCTGTTTTTCTTCCGCTGCTTGTTTTTGTATTCCAACAATATATATATTATATAAAGAGCATAAAGTTGAGGAGGATTCGCCTATACTAAATTCGTAGGTGGATCTAGACCTATATCCTTACGATCCATTTGGATTACAGATTTTTCATGGATATAGATGTTTCGTTTATATTAATTCATTAATTAATTATGCTATATTTTTAGCTCATCTCTCATGTATAAAAATCTCACATATATGAAAGAAAATATAAAATTCATATCATATGAGTTTTAAAGTTTAATAGATGATAATATATTGGAGTTTTAAAATTGAAATCATGTTAAACAGAATGATATTAAATATCAATCTAAAATTTCAAGATAAAACCTGTCAAACAATATGCCCTTTAGATTCATGAATTTTGGTCTTTGATTTTTCCATTTATTTATTTAGGTAATTAAGTCCATCAATTTTAAGTTTGTTCATTTTAGTATTTTTTTTAAATAATGTTCTTATCTTTGTTTTGTTTTTACTTTTTAGTGAATTGATTGTGTGGCTATGTAAATTAACATATTAATGTGTGCATGTATTTAAACAATATGGGGTTATGGATGCTGAATTGAGATATGATGTATGATGTTCATATATATGTGGAGTTCATATATTTGTGAAGTTTATATGTATGTGTTTGGAGTGCAGAGTTATTTGGTCTAAATCCATATATCTGTGTTTGAGGTGCAAAATTGAGTTCATATGTTTAGATATTTGGTGCCATTTTTTGAAATCTAAATAATCTACTTTTATGATTATTATTTTTGTTTTGATTTTTTTGTCAAATAATTCTATACCTTTGTTTGAATAAAATATGAATTGCAATTTTTTAATTTCTATTTTTAATATTTTTCTTTTCTCTTCTTTTTTTTTTTTTTTGATAATGAAAAATAACTAACCACTATATTTCTTATGGAAATATGGTTAAATAAAATGGGAAACCAAAAAGAAATCAAAACTTTTGGTTCCTAATTTTTCTCCATGAATTCCATCATCATCTTCTTCTTATTGTTGCTCTATATTTTATTCTATCATGATTTTTTTTTTTAATTGAATCTCCTCATCATTTTAGCAGCTAATAACTTCTCCAACTTTGGAGGATCATCAGAGAACAAATCTCCATTTTTCACTAATTCTTGCTAGAAAACGTTCATGGAAAAAACTCTCCATTTTATGAGTTTTTTTTTGCTGTATTATATACTTTTCAACTATATACATACTTTTCCAACTATTCTTAATATTCATTTCCTATGCGGATTCAATTAAATAAAAATATATTTTTACAAATTTCTACGTATAAATATTTCATTTAATGTAGACAAAATACTATTATTTATATAATCAACAATCCTGCAACATATTTTAACAATCATTAGTCTTATAATGTCGGAACTGGTTGTCGAAGTTGATTATTGAAGATGATTTTTGTTGGAGTTTGTGGTCAGAGATGGTTTTCAGAGCTTAAATTTGGTCGCATGAAGTTGGTATTGGAGTTAGTTGCCGAAGTTTGTCGTCAAAGGAGGTTTTTGAAGCCTGAAGTTCGTCGTCAGTGGTTTTGGAGCTCAGAGTTAGTCTCTAAGTTGGTTGTGCGAAAGTGGTCTTCAAAGTTGATCGTCAAAGATGATTTTCGTCGGAGTTTGTAGCCGGAGGTAGTTGTCGAAGTCTAGAGTTGGTCATTGAAGTTGCTCCTCAAAGATAGTCATCGAAGGTGATTTTCATCAGAGTTTGTAGTCAAAGGTGGTTGTCGGAGTCTATGAAGGTGATTGTCAAAGTTGGTCATCGAAGTTTGTTGTCCAAGGTGGTTGTCGGAGCTTGAAATTTGTCGTCGAAGTTGGTCGCGTGAAGGTAGTCGTCGAAGATGGGTCACAAATTTGTCATTGTAGGTGGTTGTCAGAATTGTCATCGAAGGTGGTCGTTGGAGCTCGCAATTGGTTTCCAAAGTGAGATAATGATAATTGATGACAGTGGTCGATGGGTGGAGCCATAAAAAATATTGGAAGAAGGGAAAGTTGGGTTGAGTTGGTAAAATATACCAACCCAACTCTACCAATATTTAAAATTGGTGGGCTAAACATTGAGTTAGTATATTATACCAACTCAGTTCATGTTGGTGAACCAAACAATCTCTACAGGTTAAATATGAGTGTTGATGCAAATATTAGGCGATAAATAATGTACAAAAATGAGACATATTTTACATAAATCTCAATTTTTATTGTAATATTTAATCTTACCTTTAATATATTAAAAATTCTCAATTAAGTACTTATGAAAAAATATATTAAAGTTTGTAGATCAAAAGTTACTAGTAAGGCGCATACCACTTCAATGGCACATGACATCGACATTAGACTTATACACGTTAAATAGAAATTTAAACCTACCCATTAAACTCATTCCTAAAAATATTTAACTTTGATAAGTTGGTTAATTTCAATAATATGATAGTTTTTTATAAACATTGACAGAAAAATAGGATAGTGATTTTTTTAATAATGTAATTTTAAAAAAGAGATTCCGAAATAGAGTTGAATTAAAAACTATTAACAAAAATATGATTAATAAATCATAGACGGATTAGATGAATTTAGAAGACTAAATCGTATACCTCATCCATGATTTACTATCCTTAATTAAGAAAAACGTGCATATAGATGGTGGAAAAAAGAGTGTTGTGTAATTATATTACATTTATTTCACAAAACTAGTGGTTTTCTCAAAAACCATTTTAGTATTTGTAAAATAATAATTTTATTCTCTCTTTATCTCCTTTCCCAACTCCTAATAATCATCAGTATTCTTTTGCCTTCTCTTTCTTCTTTCCCCTCCTCTCTCTTTTTTCAACTACATTTATGGAAATTTTCAAATATAGAATTTGAGATTTAATTGAAATTATCCCACCCTTTTATTTGGTTGATTTTTATCCTTTCAATCATGTGAGATTACTAAATCGTGGACGATGGTGACATTAGGTGATATTCGAGCTAGTAAGATGACACGTGATAGTTTGTATAGATTAAAATTGTGTATTCCGTCTATGATTTAACCAAATCGTGTACTCTGTCCACATTTCATTTAAATACACGTGGATTTGATACTCATTTGAAATTGTGTACCTTGCCTACGATTTAACAACTTTATTTTTGTTAAATTTTTTTCATCCATCCTATTTTTATCGGTAGTTTCTTAAATAACATTATTTAAAAATATTCTTGATAAGTAACATGTTTAAATATTACACTTTCATACTTCTTTCTTTTGAAGTGATTTTAGTATGTTTTAACGTGAGTATAGGTAGGCAGTAATTGACAATTGACATATATATATATATTTAAATCAAAAGTTCAAATCCTCATTTTTTTCATATTTGTTGTATTAAAAAAATGTTAAATATCATTTTGATCATTATAAATTCAATAAATTTAAAATTTAGTCTACTTGCTAAAAAAATTTTAAACTTAGTTATTCAAAATTATTTATTTTTTTATTATAGAAATGGAGTAATTGACAATAATAAATTTTATGCAAAAAGGTGAAAACATTTCTAAATAATCAAAATCCGTATAGAGACTATTTTTTTTAAAAAAACAACAATAAATTAGCAACAAGGATTATTTTGAGATATACCGAAAGTACATGACCTAGAATTGGATATTGAAACTAGAATGACTAAAATAAAATGAAATCTAAAGTACAGAGATAAATTAGTATTTTTGTCCGTTGATAACATATGTCATCGATAAGGTTAGAGGTTCAAATCCCCTATCTTATTATTGTCAAATGTGTCAATATTGTCTATTAATAGTTTACTTTGGATAAGAATTTGTGTGGGTAAAAGAAAGGCTAAAGTATATATTAAAAATATTTTTGAACTTTGTAGTTTGTATAAATATACGTTTGAACTTTAAAAAATTTTAAAACTACTATCAAATTAAAAGAAAAAGTTCAAAACACACTTACGGTTAGTTTTTTACGAAAACCGTTAGTGTATTGTTCCATCAAAATACCCATGAATTTTTCAAAATATCAAAAATACCTTTAAACTTAAACCAAGTTAAAAAATACTTTTGTTGTTAGTATAAGAACATAAACTATTAATATTTGGTTAAAAAAATAACTCTAGTTTT